>NC_088796.1:160500-209183 GCF_011386835.1 Chrysemys picta bellii | reverse complement strand
AATGGCCGGCACTCTGTCTCCTGGCAACTGATGGCCTGGGCCTCTCCCCTGCAAAGATGCCAACTGAAGGTGTTGGAGAACAAAGAGATCAGGTGACCTCCTGGCCCGGGAAAGGGACAAAGGCCAGAGAGGAGGGGCTGGAGAGGTTCAGTTTGGAGCTAGCTGGGGACGAGGAGTGAAGTGCAGACATGGGTGTCTGGCTCACTGCCCCCCAAAATGGACCCGGCTGAGGGGTCCTGTTCTCTGTACCTACAAGCTCTGTTTTAGACCATGTTCCTGTCATCTAATAAACCTGTTTTACTGGCTGGCTGAGAGTCACGTCTGACTGCGAAGTGGGGGTGCAGGACCCTCTGGCTTCCCCAGGACCCCACCTGGGCGGACTCGCTGTGGGAAGCGCACGGAGGGGCATATGCTGAATGCTCCAAGGTCAGACCCAGAAAAGTGAAGCCGTGGGAGCTTCTTGCCCTGAAGACAGTCTGCTCCGAGGGAGAGGAGGCTCCCCAAAGTCCTGACTGGCTTTGTGGGGAGCAGTTCCAGAGTATCGCCTGGGGACTCCGTGACACCGTGTGACTTGGGGGGAGGCTCCCAGCCGGTAGCCGTTCCCCTGGGGTTCCTGTGCAGACACAGGAAGGATCAGGGTGCAGGGCTCTTAGCTGGGGTCCTTCAGCACATCAGCTTTGACGTACTCGTGGGAAGTGACTGTATCTCTAAGACAGGATCCAGACCCCGTGCCAGTAACAGGTAAAGAGCTGAACCCGGAGATTGGAAGATGGAGAGGGCAGGAGCCAGTGAGCATGTGAATGGCCCATAACTGGCCCAGCTGGCAGGGAGGGGGAACTTTCCCCCCGGCTAGTAGCACCAGGGAACACCTGCGAAGCGCCGGTTACCTGTCTGTCTGTAGCCAGCCCCTGGAGCTGAGTGGGACAACAGCCCTGCACAGGGGACAGGTGGCTCACACTGGCTCTGATGCGGCAGTGGGCTCGCTCCCTAACCCCACTGGGACACGGGTGCTGGGGGTGGTCGGACCCCAGTTACGGTCCGGTAGTGAGGACACATCTGAATGGGGCCCCTTAGAGGTTGGGGTGCAGGATCAGCTCCCGGCAGAGGTGCTGCTGGGGGATGGACTGAAGAACTGGCCAGACGGTGCCCTGGTCCTTGCCTGTAGCTGAGGTCAGGGAGGGTCACTTGGCCTGGCACTGGAAATCCACCCAGCAGGGGGGCGTGGAACCTCCAATGTGGGGAAGGGAGTTGTCAGCGACAGGGCTGAGACCAAGGCCTTGTCCCGAGGTGGGGAAACTAAGGCACAGGGGTGAGGGCTGGGCCCCAAACCCAGCAGCTGAATTCTAGACCTGGCCGCAGAAGGATCCCGCCTGGAAGAAGCGGGGGCCTTGTGGGCCCCAGTGTTGCAAGATTCTGGGAAAGGATCCAGTGAGAGAAGGGATCTGGTACCAGGAAAGGGCTCTCTGAGAGAAACTGAACTGGGGGGATCAGAGGGTGTCAGGTTGTCCCCCAGAAGTACCCCTGGGGGGATGTCCCATCTTCAGGGGGTTCAGCACACCCAGCGAGAGCTGCTGCAGAACGTTTACTGCCCCGGTAATGCACAGGGGTCCACCCTCTTGAGTTGGTGTGTGGAAGGAGGAGGGGACCCCTCGACTTGATGAGAAACAAATGGGGACTCGGTGGTGGATTCGGAGCTATTGTTCTAGGGAAAGCCCCCTGAGCTCATGGCCAGGAAGAACCTAGCCGGGGCCCAGGAACTGCAGAAGGGCTGGCACGACAACGTGCCTGATCGGGGACCGGAAGAGGGGTCTCAGCGCAGTGCGAAGAGCCTGGGGAGAGCCCTGGGAAATCAGCAAGCAGCTGACGGAGGTGAGGCATGTGCTGGAGCTGCCCAATTGTCGACATAATGAAGCTGTACTTTGACAGGGAGACTGTCCGTGCGGCCGCGTGTGTGGGCCGGGGAAGGAGAAGGGCAAAGGGAATCTCTCTCCTAAGCCAGGAGCCGACCTCCTGCTGGAATAACTTCCCCTCTCTGACCAGCTAACCCCTGTCTGCCGGCTGAGATCAGAGGGGCTGCGTTCGCCCCGCAGCCAGGCCTGGGCTCACCCCTCAGCCAGGCCTGGGCTCACTAATTGAGTTGTCTGTGGCGGGAGGGGAGGTGTTCCCCGTTCACAGTCACGGGGGAAAAGCCCGGGATCTGGCCTGGCATCTGGAAAGAGAGGTCAATGACATGCTGGCGTTAGGGGTGATCCAGCCTCCTCCAGCCCTGGGCCTCCCCCGTGGTGCTGGTCCCCAAGTAAGAGGGGTCGATCAGCCCCCATGTGCACTACTGGAATCTCAATGCCATCACCGTGTTCGACGCCTGCTCCATGCCCAGGACTGACAAAACCCCAGACAAGGTATGTGCGTGGGGGGGCGTTACCTCACTACTGTGACTCTCACCAGGGGCTACTGGCAGGTGCCTTTGGACCCAGTTTCCGGGTTAAAATCTGCTCCCATCACCCCATAGGGCTCTGAGTTCCTGGTCCTACCTTTCGGCCTCAAGGGGGCAGCTGCCACCCCCCAGTGCTAGGGGGTCAGTTACTGAGGGGGTGGAGGACCGTGCCTGGCTACATTCATGATATCGGTGTCTTCAGTCCGACCTGGGAGAACCGTGTGTCCCAGTGAAGAGGGGGCTGGGACACCTCCAGGATGCGGGACGGATGATAGAGGCCGGAAAGGGTAAGAAGAGGGTGGCAGAGGTGTCGTACCTGGGCCACAAGGTGCGAAGCGGCTGCCTAAAGCCAGAGCTGGCCAAGGTGAAGGTAACCAGAGATTGGCCCATTCCTCAAACCAAGAGACAGGCCCAGGCCTGTAATGGGATGGCAGGTACCACTGAAGGGTTGTACCCCACTTTAGCTCCCATTACGAAGATTGGTAAGTTGGACAAGCCAGACAAGGGGGTCTGGACCGAGCAGTGCCAGACGGCGCTCTGTGTGCTGAAGGAGGCTCTGACCCAGGAGCAGGGGCTGGGGCTGGGCCTGGCAAACCCAGACTTGGACCAACCCTTTATGGCGTTCACCGACACGCCTCAGAGGCAGGGCTGGGCGCGGTGCTGATGCAGGCCAAGGCGAAGGGGAAGAGACACTCCACTGTGTACCTGAGCAAGAAGCTGCTCCTCCGGGAGCAGAACGACGCGGTCATAGAGAAGGACTGCCTGGCCCTGGGATGGGCTCTTTAAATGCTGTAGCCAGAGCTATCTGGGCGGCGCTTTATGGTGTACACGGACCACTCACCCTGACGTGGCTGCGCCAGATGAAAGGGACCTAATGCCAAACTCCTAGGGCAGAGTCTGATCCGCCAGGATGATCAGGTGGGGATGGTCCATGTTAAGAGGAGCGCAAATGTTATAGCAGATGCTTTGTCCCAGAGAGGGGGGCCTGAACATCCCCAGGTCACTGGCTGGAGTGACCCTGCTCAGTTCAGACTCGAAGGGGGGAGAGATGTGATGAAGTTGGGGATTTTTGTAGTGTTTTACATGAATAGCGTGTGCGTGCCTCAGTTTCCCTGTGTGCTGCATGTTTAACAAGGTGGTGGGAGAGGGTTTGCTGTTGCAGGGGACCAGGTGTGACCTCACCTGGCAGCCGGGATCCCTGGACAATGTCCTGGAGATGGGAACCCTGGCGACTGGTGACCTGGTGACTAAGAGGCCCACCCCAGCTCGGCCCTCAGCTGGTTCTGGCCAGAGGGGAACGAAGGATGGATGAGGGAGGGCCCCAGTGACCTGTTTACCTGGGACCGAAGACAAGGCCGGGGAGGAGCTGTGGGGGAGATGATGCCTTGGCTGGAAGGGGGTCTCTGGGCTGGGAGGGAAGAGCAGCCAGAGCCCCCCTGGAGGCTGGACAGACCTAGATGTGCTGTGCCTGAGGCCCGGAGAGTTTCCTGTGCTGGGTTCAGACGCTCACTAAACCCTCCTGTGTTACACTGGCTGAGAGTCGCTCCGGGCTAGAGATCAGGGCTGCATTGCTCCCTCTGGGGGTGAAGGCACCGGGGGCCCAGAGTGAGGGGACTCCCTGAGGGGGCGCACGGCAGAGACAGACGTGCTGAGGCTCACAGAGGTGCGGCTCCAGGAGGCGGAGGGGTTTAGCCCCGAGAGAGAGGGGACCCCCGAGAAGGGCTGTTGCTCTGAAGGGGGCACCCCCCACGGACTGCACGGGGCCGGGAGAGAGCACGAGTCCTGTGAGTCCGAGACAGGGCCCCCAGCTGTGATGTGAGGCTCTTGGCAGGGCAGGACAGAGGAGCCGGGAGCCGGGCTCTCGAGGGGCTCTGACGGGCTCGCGCGTCCCCCATTCCACCGGGCTCTCGGGGGGCTCTAAGGGGCTCGCGCGTCCCCCGTTCCACCGGGCTCTCGGGGGCTCTGACGGGCTCGCGCGTCCCCCGTTCCGCCGGGCTCTCGGGGGCTCTAACGGGCTCGCACGTCCCCCGTTCCACTGGGCTCTCGGGGGGCTCTAACAGGCTCACACAACCCCCGTTCCCCCGGGCTCTTGGGGGCTCTGACGGGCTCGCGCGTCCCCCGTTCCCCCGGGCTCTCGGGGACTCTAAGGGGCTCGCGGGTCCCGTTCCTTGGGACTCAAACTGCGTCACACGTCCCCTTCTGTGGTGTAACTGAGCTGGGGTACGTGACTGGCCTTTGGCCCTGGCAGTAATGGGACCAGTGCTGTGATTCGGTGTCAGAGGGCCGGTCTGTTTCGCTGCTGGCAGAAGAGGTCTGTGCATCCTGGCTGGCTCTGTGCTCTTTCCCCACCAGGGGACGCTGCCTGTCCGGGGATCCAGCGCTCAGCAGCCGACATGAACTAAGGAACCTGGGGCCGGGTCTCTGGGGGAATTTCCAGACAAACCAACCCTGGGCTCCAGCTAACCAGGGACTGTGGGATCTGCAGACCCCTGCCCCACGTCTCCCTCCCTGCGCTGCATCTGAACCCCCGCAGCCTCCCCCCGGCGAGCCGTTGGGCCCGCTGGCCACCAGTGCGGCTAACTACCCACAGGGTTACCAGAGCGAAACAGGGCATTAGCCATCAGCATTAATATTGCTGCTTCCTCTAGATTCCCAGCTGGGCCAGTCTCTGACAGTGACGTGGTGGCACTACCCCAGCCCCGGCTCCATGGGCCCCACTGACATGCCCAAGGACCTTCTCCCACAGCGACTGGGCCCACTGTGCCCCCCGAGTGCTGATGCCCCACTCTGGCCCAGCGCTCTGCAGGGTGTTTGCAGCATGTCCAGCCCCAGCCTCCCGCGCTGCCCCAGCTCTTCAGCCCCTCTGGCGCACAGCAGGGCCTGGCGGGCACCTTCCCGCTGCCTGGCCTGGCCACCCAAGCGTGAAATCCCAGGAACACAGGCCACCCCGCCAGGCCCCCCTCCAGAGGCTGCAGCTGCTGCTGAGGAAGGGCCCCGGGGCAGGCCGTGGGCAGCTGTGCGTTCCCAGACTCCAGCACCACCCTGCGGAGCCCAGACACGCCCCCCCACACCTCCACCCCCATCACACCCCATTCACCCCACTCTGCCAAACCTCCATCATCCCACTTCAACCCTCCTCTATTCCCCCACTCCACCCCATCTCCACCCCATCTCACCACACCCACCCCGCTCTGCCCCACCTCCATCATCCCACCTCCATCATCCCACCTCAACCCTCCTCCATTCCCCTGCTCCACCCCATCACACCCCATACACCCTGCTCTGCCCCACCTCCATCATCCCACCTCCATCATCCCACTTCAACCCTCCTCCATTCCCCCACTCCACCCCACCTCCACCCCATCACACCCCACCCACCCCGCTCTGCCCCACCTCCATCGCCCCACCTCCATCATCCCACCTCAACCCTCCTCCATTCCCCCACTCCACCCCACCTCCACCCCATCACACCCCATACACCCCGCCCTGCCCCACCTCCATCACCCCACCTCCATCATCCCACCTCAACCCTCCTCCATTCCCCCGCTCCACCCCACCTCCACCCCATCACACCCCATACACCCCGCCCTGCCCCACCTCCATCACCCCACCTCCATCATCCCACCTCAACCCTCCTCCATTCCCCCACTCCACCCCACCTCCACCCCATCACACCCCATCCACCCCGCTCTGCCCCACCTCCATCGCCCCACCTCCATCATCCCACTTCAACCCTCCTCCAGTCCCCCGCTCCACCCCACCTCCACCCCATCACACCCCATACACCCCGCTCCGCCCCACCTCCATCGCCCCACCTCCATCATCCCACCTCAACCCTCCTCCATTCCCCCGCTCCACCCCACCTCCACCCCATCACACCCAATACACCCCGCTCTGCCCCACCTCCATCGCCCCACCTCCATCATCCCACCTCAACCCTCCTCCATTCCCCCGCTCCACCCCACCTCCACCCCATCACCCCCCATCCACCCCGCTCTGCCCCACCTCCATCGCCCCACCTCCATCATCCCACTTCAACCCTCCTCCAGTCCCCCGCTCCACCCCACCTCCACCCCATCACACCCCATACACCCCGCCCCACCTCCATCGCCCCATAGCCTCCTCTCACCCCACCTCTATCCCCACCTCTCTCCACCTCCACCCCCATCTCACCCCACACACCCCGCTCTGCCCCACCTCCATCGCCCCACCTCCATCACCCCACCTCAACCCTCCTCCATTCCCCCGCTCCACCCCATCTCCACCCCATCACACCCCATCCACCCCGCTCTGCCCCACCTCCATCGCCCCACCTCCATCATCCCACCTCAACCCTCCTCCATTCCCCCGCTCCACCCCACCTCCACCCCATCACACCCCATACACCCCGCCCTGCCCCACCTCCATCACCCCACCTCCATCATCCCACCTCCATCATCCCACCTCAACCCTCCTCCATTCCCCCGCTCCACCCCACCTCCACCCCATCACACCCCATACACCCCGCCCTGCCCCACCTCCATCGCCCCACCTCCATCATCCCACCTCAACCCTCCTCCATTCCCCCACTCCACCCCACCTCCACCCCATCACACCCCATACACCCCGCTCTGCCCCACCTCCATCGCCCCACCTCCATCACCCCACCTCCATCATCCCACCTCAACCCTCCTCCATTCCCCCACTCCACCCCACCTCCACCCCATCACCCCCCATCCACCCCGCTCTGCCCCACCTCCATCGCCCCACCTCCATCATCCCACCTCAACCCTCCTCCATTCCCCCGCTCCACCCCACCTCCACCCCATCACACCCCATTCACCCCGCTCTGCCCCACCTCCATCATCCCACTTCAACCCTCCTCCATTCCCCCACTCCACCCCATCTCACCCCACCCACCCCGCCCTGCCCCACCTCCATCACCCCTCCTCCATCACCCCACCTCCATCATCCCACCTCAACCCTCCTCCATTCCCCCACTCCACCCCACCTCCACCCCATCACACCCCATCCACCCCGCTCCGCCCCACCTCCATCGCCCCACCTCCATCATCCCACCTCAACCCTCCTCCATTCCCCCGCTCCACCCCACCTCCACCCCATCACACCCCATCCACCCCGCTCCGCCCCACCTCCATCGCCCCACCTCCATCATCCCACCTCAACCCTCCTCCATTCCCCCACTCCACCCCACCTCCACCCATCACACCCCATCCACTCCGCTCTGCCCCACCTCCATCGCCCCACCTCCATTATCCCACCTCAACCCTCCTCCATTCCCCCACTCCACCCACCTCCACCCCATCACCCCCCATCCACCCCGCTCTGCCCCACCTCCATCGCCCCACCTCCATCATCCCACTTCAACCCTCCTCCATTCCCCCGCTCCACCCCACCTCCACCCCATCACACCCGATACACCCCGCTCTGCCCCACCTCCATCGCCCCACCTCCATCATCCCACCTCAACCCTCCTCCATTCCCCCGCTCCACCCCACCTCCACCCCATCACACCCCATCCACCCCGCTCTGCCCCACCTCCATCGCCCCACCTCCATCATCCCACTTCAACCCTCCTCCATTCCCCCGCTCCACCCCACCTCCACCCATCACACCCCATCCACCCCGCTCCGCCCCACCTCCATCGCCCCACCTCCATCATCCCACCTCAACCCTCCTCCATTCCCCCGCTCCACCCCACCTCCACCCCATCACCCCCCATCCACCCCGCTCCGCCCCACCTCCATCGCCCCATAGCCTCCTCTCACCCCACCTCCATCATCCCACCTCAACCCTCCTCCATTCCCCCACTCCACCCACCTCCACCCCATCACCCCCCATCCACCCCGCTCTGCCCCACCTCCATCGCCCCACCTCCATCATCCCACTTCAACCCTCCTCCATTCCCCCGCTCCACCCCACCTCCACCCCATCACACCCGATACACCCCGCTCTGCCCCACCTCCATCGCCCCACCTCCATCATCCCACCTCAACCCTCCTCCATTCCCCCGCTCCACCCCACCTCCACCCCATCACACCCCATCCACCCCGCTCCGCCCCACCTCCATCGCCCCACCTCCATCATCCCACCTCAACCCTCCTCCATTCCCCCACTCCACCCCACCTCCACACCATCACACCCCATTCACCCCGCTCTGCCCCACCTCCATCATCCCACCTCCATCATCCCACCTCAACCCTCCTCCATTCCCCCAATCCACCCACCTCCACCCCATCACCCCCCCATCCACCCCGCTCCGCCCCACCTCCATCGCCCCACCTCCATCATCCCACCTCAACCCTCCTCCATTCCCCCAATCCACCCACCTCCACCCCCATCACACCCCATACACCCCGCCCTGCCCCACCTCCATCACCCCACCTCCATCATCCCACTTCAACCCTCCTCCATTCCCCCACTCCACCCCACCTCCACCCCATCACACCCCATACACCCCGCCCTGCCCCACCTCCATCACCCCACCTCCATCATCCCACCTCAACCCTCCTCCATTCCCCTGCTCCACCCCACCTCCACCCCATCACACCCCATCCACCCCGCTCCGCCCCACCTCCATCGCCCCACCTCCATCATCCCACCTCAACCCACCTCCATTCCCCCACTCCGCCCCACCTCCACCCCATCACCCCCCATCCACCCCGCTCTGCCCCACCTCCATCGCCCCACCTCCATCATCCCACCTCAACCCACCTCCATTCCCCCAATCCACCCACCTCCACCCCATCACACCCCATACACCCCGCTCCGCCCCACCTCCATCGCCCCACCTCCATCATCCCACCTCAACCCTCCTCCATTCCCCCGCTCCACCCCACCTCCACCCCATCACACCCCATCCACCCCGCTCTGCCCCACCTCCATCGCCCCACCTCCATCATCCCACCTCAACCCTCCTCCATTCCCTCACTCCACCCCACCTCCACCCCATCACCCCCCATCCACCCCGCTCTGCCCCACCTCCATCGCCCCACCTCCATCATCCCACCTCAACCCTCCTCCATTCCCCCGCTCCGCCCCACCTCCACCCCCATCACACCCCATCCACCCCGCTCTGCCCCACCTCCATCGCCCCACCTCCATCATCCCACCTCAACCCACCTCCATTCCCCCACTCCACCCCACCTCCACCCCATCACACCCCATACACCCCGCCCTGCCCCACCTCCATCACCCCACCTCCATCATCCCACTTCAACCCTCCTCCATTCCCCCACTCCACCCCACCTCCACCCCATCACACCCCATCCACCCCGCTCCGCCCCACCTCCATCGCCCCACCTCCATCATCCCACCTCAACCCTCCTCCATTCCCCCGCTCCACCCCACCTCCACCCCATCACACCCCATACACCCCGCCCTGCCCCACCTCCATCACCCCACCTCCATCATCCCACCTCAACCCTCCTCCATTCCCCCGCTCCACCCCACCTCCACCCCATCACACCCGATACACCCCGCTCCACCTCCATCGCCCCACCTCCATCATCCCACCTCAACCCTCCTCCATTCCCCCAATCCACCCACCTCCACCCCATCACACCCCATCCACCCCGCTCTGCCCCACCTCCATCGCCCCACCTCCATCATCCCACCTCAACCCTCCTCCATTCCCCCGCTCCACCCCACCTCCACCCCATCACCCCCGATACACCCCGCTCCGCCCCACCTCCATTGCCCCACCTCCATCATCCCACCTCAACCCTCCTCCATTCCCCCACTCCACCCCACCTCCACCCATCACACCCCATACACCCCGCCCTGCCCCACCTCCATCACCCCACCTCCATCATCCCACCTCAACCCTCCTCCATTCCCCCACTCCACCCCACCTCCACCCCATCACACCCCATCCACCCCGCTCCGCCCCACCTCCATCGCCCCACCTCCATCATCCCACCTCAACCCTCCTCCATTCCCCCGCTCCACCCCACCTCCACCCCATCACACCCCATCCACCCCGCTCTGCCCCACCTCCATCGCCCCACCTCCATCATCCCACCTCAACCCTCCTCCATTCCCCCGCTCCACCCCACCTCCACCCCATCACACCCGATACACCCCGCTCCACCTCCATCGCCCCACCTCCATCATCCCACCTCAACCCTCCTCCATTCCCCCAATCCACCCACCTCCACCCCATCACACCCCATCCACCCCGCTCTGCCCCACCTCCATCGCCCCACCTCCATCATCCCACCTCAACCCTCCTCCATTCCCCCGCTCCACCCCACCTCCACCCCATCACCCCCGATACACCCCGCTCCGCCCCACCTCCATCGCCCCACCTCCATCATCCCACCTCAACCCTCCTCCATTCCCCCGCTCCACCCCACCTCCACCCCATCACACCCCATACACCCCGCCCTGCCCCACCTCCATCACCCCACCTCCATCATCCCACCTCAACCCTCCTCCATTCCCCCACTCCACCCCACCTCCACCCCATCACCCCCCATCCACCCCGCTCCGCCCCACCTCCATCGCCCCACCTCCATCATCCCACCTCAACCCTTCTCCATTCCCCCGCTCCACCCCACCTCCACCCCATCACACCCCATCCACCCCGCTCTGCCCCACCTCCATCGCCCCATAGCCTCCTCTCACCCCACCTCTATCCCCACCTCTCTCCACCTCCACCCCCATCACACCCCATACACCCCGCCCTGCCCCACCTCCATCACCCCACCTCCATCATCCCACCTCAACCCTCCTCCATTCCCCTGCTCCACCCCACCTCCACCCCATCACACCCCATCCACCCCGCTCCGCCCCACCTCCATCGCCCCACCTCCATCATCCCACCTCAACCCACCTCCATTCCCCCGCTCCACCCCACCTCCACCCCATCACACCCCATCCACCCCGCTCTGCCCCACCTCCATCGCCCCACCTCCATCATCCCACCTCAACCCACCTCCATTCCCCCACTCCGCCCCACCTCCACCCCATCACCCCCCATCCACCCCGCTCTGCCCCACCTCCATCGCCCCACCTCCATCATCCCACCTCAACCCACCTCCATTCCCCCAATCCACCCACCTCCACCCCATCACACCCCATACACCCCGCTCCGCCCCACCTCCATCGCCCCACCTCCATCATCCCACCTCAACCCTCCTCCATTCCCCCGCTCCACCCCACCTCCACCCCATCACACCCCATCCACCCCGCTCTGCCCCACCTCCATCGCCCCACCTCCATCATCCCACCTCAACCCTCCTCCATTCCCTCACTCCACCCCACCTCCACCCCATCCCCCCCCATCCACCCCGCTCTGCCCCACCTCCATCGCCCCACCTCCATCATCCCACCTCAACCCTCCTCCATTCCCCCGCTCCGCCCCACCTCCACCCCCATCACACCCCATCCACCCCGCTCTGCCCCACCTCCATCGCCCCACCTCCATCATCCCACCTCAACCCACCTCCATTCCCCCACTCCACCCCACCTCCACCCCATCACACCCCATACACCCCGCCCTGCCCCACCTCCATCACCCCACCTCCATCATCCCACTTCAACCCTCCTCCATTACCCCACTGCACCCCACCTCCACCCCATCACACCCCATCCACCCCGCTCCGCCCCACCTCCATCGCCCCACCTCCATCATCCCACCTCAACCCTCCTCCATTCCCCCGCTCCACCCCACCTCCACCCCATCACACCCCATACACCCCGCCCTGCCCCACCTCCATCACCCCACCTCCATCATCCCACCTCAACCCTCCTCCATTCCCCCGCTCCACCCCACCTCCACCCCATCACACCCGATACACCCCGCTCCACCTCCATCGCCCCACCTCCATCATCCCACCTCAACCCTCCTCCATTCCCCCAATCCACCCACCTCCACCCCATCACACCCCATCCACCCCGCTCTGCCCCACCTCCATCGCCCCACCTCCATCATCCCACCTCAACCCTCCTCCATTCCCCCGCTCCACCCCACCTCCACCCCATCACCCCCGATACACCCCGCTCCGCCCCACCTCCATTGCCCCACCTCCATCATCCCACCTCAACCCTCCTCCATTCCCCCACTCCACCCCACCTCCCCCCCATCACACCCCATACACCCCGCCCTGCCCCACCTCCATCACCCCACCTCCATCATCCCACCTCAACCCTCCTCCATTCCCCCACTCCACCCCACCTCCACCCCATCACACCCCATCCACCCCGCTCCGCCCCACCTCCATCGCCCCACCTCCATCATCCCACCTCAACCCTCCTCCATTCCCCCGCTCCACCCCACCTCCACCCCATCACACCCCATCCACCCCGCTCTGCCCCACCTCCATCGCCCCACCTCCATCATCCCACCTCAACCCTCCTCCATTCCCCCGCTCCACCCCACCTCCACCCCATCACACCCGATACACCCCGCTCCACCTCCATCGCCCCACCTCCATCATCCCACCTCAACCCTCCTCCATTCCCCCAATCCACCCACCTCCACCCCATCACACCCCATCCACCCCGCTCTGCCCCACCTCCATCGCCCCACCTCCATCATCCCACCTCAACCCTCCTCCATTCCCCCGCTCCACCCCACCTCCACCCCATCACCCCCGATACACCCCGCTCCGCCCCACCTCCATCGCCCCACCTCCATCATCCCACCTCAACCCTCCTCCATTCCCCCGCTCCACCCCACCTCCACCCCATCACACCCCATACACCCCGCCCTGCCCCACCTCCATCACCCCACCTCCATCATCCCACCTCAACCCTCCTCCATTCCCCCACTCCACCCCACCTCCACCCCATCACACCCCATCCACCCCGCTCCGCCCCACCTCCATCGCCCCACCTCCATCATCCCACCTCAACCCTCCTCCATTCCCCCGCTCCACCCCACCTCCACCCCATCACACCCCATCCACCCCGCTCTGCCCCACCTCCATCGCCCCATAGCCTCCTCTCACCCCACCTCTATCCCCACCTCTCTCCACCTCCACCCCCATCTCACCCCACACACCCCGCTCTGCCCCACCTCCATCGCCCCACCTCCATCACCCCACCTCAACCCTCCTCCATTCCCCCACTCCACCCCACCTCCACCCCATCACACCCCATCCACCCCGCTCTGCCCCACCTCCATCGCCCCACCTCCATCATCCCACCTCAACCCTCCTCCATTCCCCCACTCCACCCCACCTCCACCCCCATCACACCCCATCCACCCCGCTCTGCCCCACCTCCATCGCCCCATAGCCTCCTCTCACCCCACCTCTATCCCCACCTCTCTCCACCCCCACCCCCATCTCCCCCATCTCCCTCCCGCCCCCCCGCCCCGCCCCGGCCGGGCAGCGGGGAAGCAGCTGCCCCTGGACCAGCGGCAGCGGCAGCGGCCGGGGCGGGCCGGCTCGGTGAGTGGCAGCGGCTCGGCCAATCGGCGGCGACCTCCAGGGCGCTCGGCGTTCGCCAGGCCAATGGGAGGCGCTCGGCCTGACGTCATGGCTGCGGGCGGCTGCGGGGATGGTGCGGGGCCGGGGGAGCGCGGCGCGGAGCATGGCCCGGCGGCGGCTGCTGCTGCTGCTGCTGCTGCTCGGCGCGGGGCCCCTGGCCGGTGAGTGGGGCGGGGCCGGGGGGCTGGGGGGCTGCGGGGGGCCCGGAGGGGGGCCTGGAGCTGTCCCTGCCCCGGGGGGTCCCGGGGGGTGGGGTGGGGGGGGGTGGAGCTGTCCCCGTCCGGGGGGGGGGCAAGGGGAGGGGTCTGTCCCTGCCTCGGTGCTGATCCCTGGCGGGGGGAGGGGAATGGGGAACTGTCCCCGCCCCGGTGCTGATCCCGGTGGGGGGGCGGGGGTGGAGCTGTCCCTGCCCCAGTGCTGATCCCCGCGGGGGAGGGAGGGGGGGTCTGTCCCTGCCCCAGTGCTGAGCCCCGCGGGGGGGGGGGAGAAGGGGGGGTCTGTCCCTGCCCCAGTGCTGATCCCCGCGGGGGGGAAGGGGGGGTGCTGATCCAGGTGGGGGGGGGGCGGGGGGGAGCTGTCCCTGCCCCAGTGCTGATCCCCGCGGGGGGGGAGGGGGGGGAAAGGGGGGTCTGTCCCTGCCCCGGTGCTGAGCTCCGCGGGGGGGAAGGGGGGGTCTGTCCCTGCCCCGGTGCTGAGCCCCATGGTGCCAGTGCTGGGAGGCAGCGGTGCTGGGTGCTGGCGGCCTGGCGCTGGGTGGTCAGACGCTGGGGTGATGGGCACCGCTCTCAGAGCAATTGTGCAGAGTGGTTCCTCACCGTCCCAAATCACCCGTAGGCTTCAAAGCAATCGCTCTCCATGGCGGGGCCTGGGCTTTGCCATCTCCCTTCCCCCATCCTGAGACCCCTCCTGCCATCGGATCCCCCTTGTGCTCCCCAGTACAGCCCAGTACCTACCCCCACCATGCCACCCTATCCCGCTCTGCCCCCGTGTCGTCCCCGCACACCCTGCGTAGTGCCCCCATGTCACACCCCCTGCTCCCCACCCGCTCCCTGGCTGGTGTCGCCGCCCAGCCTCCTGGCCCTTGCCAGCCGCTCAGTCCGTGCCTGGGAGTAGCTCAGCCTCCGTCCCTGGGGATCCCCACCCGCGGGGTCTGGCCAGGGTCCAGTGCCCCCAGCCAGCCCTGTGCTGGGAGGGTGAGACACAGGACTGGGGCGTCGCCCTGCCTGGCTGTGTGGAGTCACCGACTCACCCGGGCAGGGGCAGGTGCCGTGCAGCAGGATCTGGGTTTATCCCCAGGAAGGAAGTGGAGATCTTGCCCCCAGCACCCAGGGCGTGTGGTTACTGCACAATGGCTGGCGTCGGGCACACGTGATGGGCGCGTTTCCGTGGGTGGGGGGGCGGAGCAGGAGATTGGATGTGCCCCCTTGAACTATGGCTCAGGGTGACAGCGCTGGTACTGATGGCGAGGGCCGTTGGAGGCACAGCCTTGGCTACAGCAAAGGTGTGTGTATGTCAAGGTTTGGCTGGCTGGGTCTGCACACACGTATGTACACACAACCCCACATGTGCGCACACTCACACACGCACACGAGGAGTGGTGGGTTCAGTGCCCAGACATGCTCGGTCCCTCCGGCTCCCTTCGAGCTGGATTGTGCTGAGCAGACAGCCAGGCCTGAGGGCCCTGCCCGGGAGTAGCTCCTGTTCGCAGGCTTGCTGGCGGGGGCTGTAATTAACGTCTCCCCTGGAGCCCGTGCGTGAGAGCCGCTGGGGGCTGCCTGGCGCCTTCCCAGGGAGGAACATTTGGCTCCTGGGATGGTTGCACTGGCAGCTTTGTCCCACCAGGGACAGTGACGCTCAGCTCAGCTCCCATCACCAGCCTCCTCATAGAATCATAGAATCATAGAATATCAGAGTTGGAAGGGACCTCAAGAGGTCATCTAGTCCAACCCCCTGCTCAAAGCAGGACCAATTCCCAGCTAAATCATCCCAGCCAGGGCTTTGTCAAGCCGGGCCTTAAAAACCTCCAAGGAAGGAGACTCCACCACCTCCCTAGGTAACGCATTCCAGTGTTTCACCACCCTCCTAGTGAAATAGTTTTTCCTGATATCCAACCTGGACCTCCCCCACCGCAACTTGAGACCATTGCTCCTTGTTCTGTCATCTGCCACCACTGAGAACAGCCGAGCTCCATCCTCTTTGGAACCCCCCTTCAGGTAGTTGAAGGCTGCTATCAAATCCCCCCTCATTCTTCTCTTCTGGAGACTAAACAATCCTAGTTCTCTCAGCCTCTCCTCGTAAGTCATGTGCTCCAGACCCCTAATCATTTTTGTTGCCCTCCGCTGGACTCTTTCCAATTTTTCCACATCCTTCTTGTAGTGTGGGGCCCAAAACTGGACACAGTATTCCAGATGAGGCCTCACCAATGTCGAATAAAGGGGAACGATCACGTTCCTCGATCTGCTGGCAATGCCCCTACTTATACAGCCCAAAATGCCGTTAGCCTTCTTGGCAACAAGAGCACACTGTTGACTCATATCCAGCTTCTCATCCACTGTGACCCCTAGGTCCTTTTCAGCAGAACTGCTACCTAGCCATTCGGTCCCTAGTCTGTAGCAGTGCATGGGATTCTTCCGTCCTAAGTGCAGGACTCTGCACTTGTCCTTGTTGAACCTCATCAGGTTTTTTTCTGCCCAATCCTCTAATTTGTCTAGGTCCCTCTGTATCCGATCCCTACCCTCTAGTGTATCTACCACGCCTCCTAGTTTAGTGTCATCTGCAAACTTGCTGAGAGTGCAGTCCACACCATCCTCCAGATCATTAATAAAGATATTAAACAAAACCGGCCCCAGGACCGACCCTTGGGGCACTCCACTTGAAACCGGCTGCCAACTAGACATGGAGCCATTGATCACTACCCGTTGAGCCCGACGATCTAGCCAGCTTTCTATCCACCTTACAGTCCATTCATCCAGCCCATACTTCTTTAACTTGGTGGCAAGAATACTGTGGGAGACAGTATCAAAAGCTTTGCTAAAGTCAAGAAATAACACATCCACTGCTTTCCCCTCATCCACAGAGCCAGTTATCTCATCATAGAAGGCAATTAGGTTAGTCAGGCACGACTTCCCCTTCGTGAATCCATGCTGACTGTTCCTGATCACTTTCCTTTCCTCTAAATGTTTCATAATTGATTCCTTGAGGACCTGCTCCATAATTTTTCCAGGGACTGAGGTGAGGCTGACTGGCCTGTAGTTCCCCGGATCCTCCTTCTTCCCTTTTTTAAAGATGGGCACTACATTAGCCTTTTTCCAGTCATCTGGGACCTCCCCCGATCGCCATGAGTTTTCAAAAATAATGGCTAATGGCTCTGCAATCTCACCCGCCAACTCCTTTAGCACCCTCGGATGCAGCGCATCCGGCCCCATGGACTTGTGCACGTCCAGTTTTTCTAAATAGTCCCGAACCACTTCTTTCTCCACAGAGGGCTGGTCACCTTCTCCCCATGCTGTACTGCCCAGTGCAGCAATCTGGGAGCTGACCTTGTGCGTGAAGACAGAGGCAAAAAAATCATTGAGTACATTAGCTTTTTCCACATCCTCGGTCACTAGGTTGCCTCCCTCATTCAGTAAGGGGCCCACACTTTCCTTGATTTTCTTCTTGTTGCTAACATACCTGAAGAAACCCTTCTTGTTACTCTTAACATCTCTTGCTAACTGCAACTCCAAGTGTGATTTGGCCTTCCTGATTTCACTCCTGCACGCCTGAGCAATATTTTTATACTCCTCCCTGGTCATTTGTCCAATCTTCCACTTCTTATAAGCCTCTTTTTTGCGTTTAAGATCAGCAAGGATTTCACTGTTTAGCCAAGCTGGTCGCCTGCCATATTTACTATTCTTTCTACACATCGGGATGGTTTGTTCCTGCAACCTCAATAAGGATTCTTTAAAATACAGCCAGCTCTCCTGGACCCCTTTGCCCTTCATGTTATTCTCCCAGGGGATCCTGCCCATCTGTTCCCTGAGGGAGTCAAAGTCTGCTTTTCTGAAGTTCAGGGTCCATATTCTGCTGCTCTCCTTTCTTCCTTGTGTCAGGATCCTGAACTCAACCATCTCATGGTCACTGCCTCCCAGGTTCCCATCCACTTTTGCTTCCCCTACTAGTTCTTCCCTGTTTGTGAGCAGCAGGTCAAGAAAAGCTTTGCCCCTAGTTGGTTCCTCCAGCACTTGCACCAGGAAATTGTCCCCTACGCTTTCCAAAAATTTCCTGGATTGCCTGTGCACCGCTGTATTGCTCTCCCAGCAGATATCAGGGTGATTAAAGTCTCCCATGAGAACCAGGGCCTGCGATCTAGCAACTTCTGCTAGTTGCCAGAAGAAAGCCTCGTCCACCTCATCCCCCTGGTCTGGTGGTCTATAGCAGACTCCAACCACGACATCACCCTTGTTGCTCCCACTTCTCAACTTTATCCAGAGACTCTCAGGTTTTTCTGCAGTATCATACCGGAGCTCTGAGCAGTCATACTCCTCTCTTACATACAACGCAACTCCCCACCTTTTCTGCCCTGCCTGTCCTTCCTGAACAGTTTATATCCATCCATGACAGTACTCCAGTCATGTGAGTTATCCCACCAAGTCTCTGTTATTCCAATCACATCATAGTTCCCTGACTGTGCCAGGACTTCCAGTTCTCCCTGCTTGTTTCCCAGGCTTCTTGCATTTGTGTATAGGCACTTAAGATAACTCAATGATCGTCCCTCTTTCTCAGCATGAGACAGGAGTCCTCCCCTCTTGCGCTCTCCTGCTTGTGCTTCCTCCCAGGATCCCATTTCCCCACTTACCTCAGGGCTTTGGTCTCCTTCCCCCGGTGAACCTAGTTTAAAGCCCTCCTCACTAGGTTAGCCAGCCTGCTGGCGAAGATGCTCTTCCCTCTCTTCGTTAGGTGGAGCCCGTCTCTGCCTAGCACTCCTGCTTTGATGCGGTCGCTGCCAGGCCCGTGGCAACCCAGCCAGGTCTGGGAGCCAGATCCCAGCTCCCCCAGGCCGACAGCAGGAGACATGGGGCGTCTGCTCCCCGGGCAGCATCACCAGGGCCGGGGGCTGGCAGAGCAGCCTCTGTCCTGACTGGCGGGAGAACTCCTGGGCTGGCTACAGCACTATTCCCCAGCCGCAGGTCGGCTGAGCCGGCGAAGTCACGCTGCCGAGAGTGGGGGGAGAGAGGGCGAGATCGGCTCACAGCCTGGGGTCACCGGCCCCCAAACACACCCACATGTGACTGCCTGTCCCCCCCGTGCTCGTCCTGCACCCGGCCGGTTCTGCCTCTGGCTGGGCCCTGCTTCCATGTGACCCTGCGCTGTGGCAAAGCCGCCCCGGCAAGGGGCTGGTGTTGGGGAAAGGCGAGTCCCAGCCAGAGCCGGGACCAGACTCAGCCTGAGGTGGTGGGAGCAGGAGGTCACCAGTGGCGCGGTGTGTGCTGGGGCAGCTGCAGCCTGGCGTGGGGTGGGGGGATCTCCAGGTCACTCCAGGGCACAGCAGATGGCAGAGGGCTCCCACATTGGTGCCGTGGGGCAGAGGCCCTGTGGGTCCCTGGCAGCATGTACCCTAGTGAGGACGAGGCTGCCTAGTCAACAGGACTGCAGGGCAGACTCAGCCGTGCAGGGGACTAGCATGAGGCCCAGGCATCATTCGCACCCGGGCTCCCGCCCCGGGAGCAGATGCCACCAGGTGCCACTGAAACGTTCCGAGGCGCACGCTCCTGCACTGGAGAGCGGCGCTGCCTGCCAGCCATGGAGCAGCAGAACCCCACGTGGGGTGGGACGAGTGGCCGGGGGGCATATCTTACCCCGGGCAGATCCCATATGGTACTAGCTGGGTCCGTTCACTGCATGGAGCAGGCAGGCAGCTGTGAATGAAGCTCCATCCCAAACACACTGTGCCCCAGCTACCAGGAGCGTGGTCTTCTTGGTACAGCACAGTCCAGCGTGGCTCTGCATGCATGGATAGCACAGCACGGCCCCGCGTGGCACAGAGAACATGGTGTTCATGGCCCGGCGTGGCACAGGGTGCACGGCACACACAGCCTGACATAGCACAGAGAACACGGCATTCACAGCCTGGCATGGCACAGGGAACATGGCACACACAGCCCAGCATGACACAGGGAACACAGCATTCACGGCCCGGCCTGGCACAGGGAACATGGCCCACACAGCCTGGCGTGGCACAGGGCGCAGAGCTCTGCCCTGGCTTCATGCAGGGTACAGAAGGGTTTGGTGCCCATGGGGGCTGCTACGGATGCAGGGCGCACGTACCTGGCTGGTGTTGCCATGCCCTGTGCAGTTAGTGTTTCCCACCGTCCGGCAGGCAGCGCCCCCGCGTGGCTTACCTTCCCCCCCGCCCCCCAAGTTCGGGAGGCTCTGGAGATGAGGGGAATCAGCCCCAGAGTGCTGGGACAGGCACCCCCGGGGCGACCCAGAGGAGGGCAGAACTGGGAGCCTGAAAGCAGCCAGCCAGATGGCCCCCCAGGCTGGGGTCTGGTCAGCGCTGAGCCCCGGGCAAGCCCTGCACCTGCTCGCTCAGCGCCGGGGCGAGACCCCTCTGACTCTGCAGATCTGGAGTTTCCAAACTCATGTCAGTTCGAAGCACTGAGCCGGCTGTGCAGGGTGGAGCCGTGTGTCCTGGCCTAGGGGGGCTCAGATACCCGGGGGAGCTGGGTCGATGGGCGGGGGGAATGGGGCGGGACAGGACAGGGTGGGCACGGGACAGGGACGTGAGTGATGCCGGGGAGCGCACGGGGCAGGACGGGGTCAGGGTAGCGTTCTAGCGCTGCTGAAGTCACAGGGCATGACGGACCCGGGTCACCTCTCTCAAGGGGCTCAGAGTGGAGCCAGGAGAAACCTCCCCCCCTCCCGCCCCCAAAGCATCTGGGAGGAATCGGAGCTGGGATGTGACAGAGACACAGGGTAACGAGCGGTTAGAGACGGGAGGCTGACACCAGCCGAGGGGACGCTCGGGGACTGAAGGGCAACAAATTCATACGGGGCAACAGAAACACTTTCTGCACATGGTGCACCATCGGCCTGCGGAACTCACAGCCACAAGGTATCTCGGCAGCCCCCAGCTCAGCAGGGCTCAGGCAAGGATCGGCCATTCCTGGGGAGCAGGAGGCATGCCAGGCACGTCAGAGAGGAGGGGAACGGGAGGGACACGAGATGAGCCCGCCCCAGCTGAGGGGTTGGGGGAACTCCCCCATGGACAAGCTGTTCCACAGGGGGTTTCCTGCCCCTCCCTCTGAGGCAGCTGGTGCTGGGCCCTGGCAATGCCAGGAGACCAGGCTCGATGGGCCCGTGGGCTGAGCCGGTTGGAGATTCCTACATCCCAGCCCACGCTGGCTCATGGCCCCTCTTCCTTGCCCTCCCCCCCTCCGTGCCCTCTTGCAGACGGGCTCTTTGTGACCGATTACTTCACCCGCACGCCGCGCAAGCTCAGCCCCTTCCGCTCCTTCGCCAGCATCGAGCTCTTCCACTTCCACATCCCGGAGGACACCCTGGTCGCCGTCTGGAACCTCATCACCTTCAAGGAGCAGGGCGGCACTTTCGGGGACCGGTGCCCGGACCGCAGCGTCACCGTGTGAGTGCGGGGGTGGGGGCGCTGGGGGCTTGGCACGGGCCTGGGACTCCGGTGCCTGGATCCTCGGGGCGGGGCCCAGCTGGGCTGGCACATAGGGACTGTCGTGCAGGTGCTGGCCCCCTTCTGGGGACACATGACTCGCCCCCAGGACACCCAGGGCTGCGAGGCCCCACGCTCCCACGTGCCTTAGTGCAAAGGAGTCTGGGCTGCGCCCGCCAGTGCCTCCTCCGTGAATCCACCTGCCATGGGCGACACACCCAAAGAGGCCATTGTCCGCATTCACGAGCGGGACGCTCTCTGCCCGTTGTTTTTCCTTCCATGGAGATTTCACAGGCTTGGTTAGCCAGTGGCTCCATGGGCACCTTGACCTACTGTAACGAGGCTGCCTCTGGCGGGACACTACTGAGTGTCAATTCAGGGCAAAGTGCTTGGCGCAGGGCAGTCACAGCCCAGGGCTCGGGGTCCTTTACTACTGAGGCACCAAACCAGCCACACAGCGAGGACTTCGGTCTCACCCCACTGGCTAACCACACGTCACACAAGCAATTCCCTTAGTATTGTCACCCGCACCGCTCCTTATGGGGACGAATGGTTATGAAAACCAATACCCCAGTAAAAGAAAAAAGGTTCTCCTGATCCCAAAGGACCAAGCCCCAGACCTAGGGGGTAACTTAGATCTTACCCAAAATACACGCTTATAGTCAATTCTTATTAACTAAGCTAAAATGTATTAAAAAAGAAAAGAGAGAGAGTGTTGGTTAATAGATCAATGTACAGACAGACTTGAATTCAATTCTTGAGGTTCAGATACATAGCAGAGATGAGCTTGTAGTTGCCAAAAGTCCTTTTAGAAATAGCCCATGGGTTATAGTCCAATGTCCATATTCAGGGTGGCTCCTGTCAGTGACTGGGGATCTCAATCCTTATGGCTTAAGGTTTCCTCCCCTTGAAACCCAAAGCGGATCTGAGATGAAGCAGGATCGTGTCCCAGGGTTCTTGTACATTTCCAGCAGCCTTTCGGCATGAGAAAACAATAGGCTTAATTCTCCTTCTCCCAGACATCCTGGCAATTAGCACAGGATAATTTATCCATTAAACAGTTCAGATACAGGTTACCACAACCTTCAAAGAGATATAGTATTATTGTCTCTGTTTCACTCAAGTGTCTTCCTAAATCCTGATACTCCTTTTTTATCTTTGAATCAAAGCTATAGCAATAGACATCTCTTCCTAACAAGTCTTTAAAGTTTGGCCCTGGGTCATGTCAGTCTGTGAGTTAATTCTTTGTGGGCTAGAATCCACTTCATCAGATGCATGGAGTGGAAAATACAGTGGCAGGTAGATTTAGGTTTTGTAATGACCCATCCACTCCCAGTCTTTATTTCAGCCTAATTTGATGGTGTCCAGTTTGCAAATTAATTCCAGTTCTGCAGAACTAATTTGTAAACTGGATACTATCAACTTAGGCCTGACTAAAGACTGGGAGTGGATGGGTCATTACAAGAACTAAAAACTAATTTCCCCATGCTAATTTCCCCCTACTGTTACTCACACCTTCTTGTCAACTGTTTGAAATGGGCCACCCTCGTTACCACTACAAAAGTGATTTTTCCTCCCTTGGTATCTTACTGTTCATTGAATTGTCGTGTTAGCACTGACCCCCCACTTGGTAAGGCGACTCCCATCTTTTCATGTACTGTGTATAAATATTCCTGCTACTGCATTTTCCACTCCATGCATCTGATTAAGTGGGCTGTAGCCCACGAAAGCTTATGCCCAAATAAATGTGTTAGTCTCTAAGATGCCACAAGGACTCCTCGTTATTTTTGCTGATACAGACTAACACGGCTGCTCCTCTGAAACCCGTGAGTTAATTAACTCTTTCTGGCCCTGTCACCTTTCAATGAGGTATTATATTACACTCATAACCTCACACCTAGCTGTGAGACACACAACGCACAACACCAAACAGCCAGAGGGAGCAGTGTCTTACCCTGCTTGACAGGAGCCTGCGGAGGCCTGTTCTCACCCCCAGCTTTGCGAGTGTAATCGCCAGGATAGACACACAACTCCTTAAATATTGTCCATGCAGACGTGTGGCAGGGACTGACTGTTGCGGAGTGTGGGGGAGTCAGGGCCCTGCACCCCTCTTCCTGAGATTCACTGCGACTCTCAACCAGCCAGTAAAGCAGAAGGTTTATTTAAGGACAGGAACACAGTCTCAAGCAGAGCGTGTAGGTACGACCAGACCCCCTCAATTAGGTCCCTCTGGGAGGTTCAGGGAGCTTAGACCCCAGCTTGGGGTTCCCTGCGTTGCACCACCCAGCCCAAACCGAAACTAAACCCAAAACTCCTCCTGCTGCTCCTCCCTTCCTGCTCCCCCCAGCTCCTCCTCTCCTTTGTTCAGTCTCCCGGGCAGAAGGTGTTAATTCTCCCCACCCCCGTTCCTGGCTCAGGTTACAGCTCAGGTAGCTTCCTTCAAGGGAAGTCCCACATCCCCACTGCAACCCCCCTGCAACATTCCCAGGTCAAATCTGCCCTGCTCCCTGCTCCGTCACACTGACAGCCGGTGGCTGCTGGCTCTCGGCAGGGACCTCCCGTACCAGCCGGTGTGAATGGGTGTATATCTGACCCAGGGGTCCCCGTACAGCCTAAGGGACCCCTCAGCCAGCTGGCAGCAAGCAGCCCCTTGGAGGAGCCGGTCAGTGGGCCAGACCCCCAGGGGTTCCTCCAGCATAGGCCCCACAGCCCCACCACCTCCCAGATGGAGGCCTGGGCTCCCTCCTTCCTGCTCCACCCCAGGCCCTGCCCAGCGAGTCCCACCCAGCCAGCCGCTGGGCGAGACGTGGCCCCTCCGCAGGGACCGACGCCCCCAGCCGGGGTCTGCAGCGGCGCCCGGCAGCCTGTCCAGCCAGAGCAGGGTTTGTCCGGCACCTGGAGCCCCCATGGGCGGCCCTGAGCTCAGCCCAGAGACCTGCAGGCTGAAGCATCGTCCACCTGGCCGAGCAGAGCCGCTCCCCAGCCAGGCTGGGGGGTCCCCAGCTCAGGCGCTGGCCCCCTCTGGCTCCCTCGGCAGGTCAGTCGCAGGAGCCAGCAGCCAGCTCCCTCCAGGACCCCGCTCTGTACCCCCTGCCTGGCCGGTCTCAGCCCTTTGTCCTCGAGCGGGGATCTGCCCAGCTTCCCTGCTGAGAGCTGGGGGCACCTCCTGCCCCTGGGGCAGGGGTCCCTGGGTGTCCATGTGCTGGGCACTGGGGTTCCCTCGGCCTCGCTGGGATCCAGCATCACCACGGGGTGCAGCCAGCTCCTTAACAACCCTCTGCACTGTGACCCCGACAGCCCCGGGACACCCCCCTCCTGTTCTGCGCGGCCCCTGGAGCGGACATCCCCCCCCCACTGAGTAACAACGCAAAGTGCAGTGGAAACTGAGGTACCCCTTGAGGTCATACAGACATTTCAGACCATCCCCCTTTGTCACACCTTGTGCACATGCACACACGCACACACATGCATATGTACACACCCCTACATACACAGACACACACACAGCCCCCCCATTCCCACAGCTCCCTCCAGCCCTTGGAGGTGCTGTAAGATCCAGCTGGTGAATTGATGTGGGCTATTCCTGCAGCCCCCCCCTCAGCCTGGCACTGACCCCACACAGTGATGGGGGCCCTGCCCCACACCGGGACCCCGGAGTCTCTCCCTGTGACCTGCTGGGGTCGTGCTTCCCAGGGTGCTGTGGGTCGGGATTGTGGGGCCTTGGCACAGTGAGGGAGGGATTGGGCTGTATCTGCCCAGGTGCAGCGTCCCTGGGGGGTGATGGTGCCAGGCTCCTGCTGCTGGCGCCACCCTCCCCAGCCGCTCGGCCGCTGTCTCTGCTCACCTGCTCCCATCTCACGCACTCTCTGCCCTGCAGGTATTTCCGCTCCGGGGCTCCCCCCGTCATCGCCCCCCTCCATACCCACTTTCCCCGGGACACGGCCATCCCCAGCTCCTTCACTCTCACCCTCACCTGGAGCCTGCCAAACCGCACCACCGGCGTCTTCAACATCACCAGCCCACTGCCCGGAGACTGGTTCCTGGCCGCCCACCTGCCCAAGGATGAGGGCAAGATCTCCGTCAAGGTGAGGGGCCAGCAGGGAAAGGTTAATGGCCACGTCCCCGACACCAGGGGCTGGAACGAGCCAATGCCCTGCGGGGTGCTAGAGCTGCCCCAGGCCGGTGCAGGGCAAGGCCCCTGTTGCTCTGACTGGGGGAGGGGATTCCCCATTGCTCTGTCTGGGGGAGGGGCAGGGGGTTCCCCATTGCTCTGTCTGGGGGAGTGTGACGGTGCTGCCCCTAGGAGCCAGCTGAGGTCACTCAATTAGGGTGAACTGCAAACAAAACGGGGCAGACAAACCCCAAACGCTGGTGGATATTCCAATATTTAGATTTACCAACCAGCCCAAAACAGCTTCTGTAGTACCTCACTGGTTACTCAGATGTCCAAATAAAACAGTTTCCTTAAAGTGCCCAGCCTCAGGCCTCCATCCAGACACACCTGTCAGATATGATGATGATTACTGAAAATCTTCTCTCATCATATATAAATATAAAATTAAATTAAAAAAAAAAAAGGGTTCTCCCAATCCCAAAGGATCAGCCACACCCCCAGGTCAAATGATAACTTAGATCTTACCCAAAATACACACTATAGCCAATTCTTATTTACTAAACTAAAATTTGTTAAAAAAGAAGAGAGTGTTGGGTTAAAAGATCAATATACAGACAGACTTGAATTCAATTCTTGAGGTTCAGGTACATAGCAGAGGTGAGCTTGTAGTTGCCAAAAGTCCTTTTAGAAATAGTCCATAGGTTAATAGTCCATAGCTTTTGCGAACAGGGGCTGCTAACAGGGAGTTTTGCAAGGGAGTTGGGAATGGGAGTGGGAAGGGAGTGGGGGTCCCTTTATTCCCCTTAAAACCTATAAACCAAACTACATTCAAAACCTTTTGCTTAAACAACCCTTTCATTAACTAGGAGACAATGCAGGCAGAAGCCCAGCCACAGAGTGGGGGCTATCCAGTTTATTGCACTGAGTGTAGCATGTATGATTACCTGCCCCATGGGCGGGTGGCATATGTGTGCATTCGGTGCAAGGAGCTCCTGGCCCTCAGAGACCACGTACGGACTCTGGAGGCCAGGGTGGCGGAACTGGAGGAGCTAAGGGAGGCAGAGAGGTATGTTGATGAGGCTTTCCGGGACACTGTAGAATTGTCCCACCTCCGGTCAGACAGCCCCTGTGCTGTTGAGGAGGATGAAAGGCCCAGGGAAGCAGAGCAGTCAATGGGAGCAGAGGGAAACCTGCCCATAGTTGGGACCCTCCTTCCAGATGGTGCTGGGGTTGCCTCTCGCACTGAGATTACCTCTCCGGGGGAGGGAACTCCAGTTGCTAGGAAAAGGCAGGTGTTAGTATTGGGAGATTCGATCATTAGAAACGTAGATAGCTGGGTTTGTGATGACCGGGAGAACCGTACGGTGACTTGCCTGCCTGGTGCGAAGGTTGCGGATCTCTCGAGGCATCTAGACAGACTTATGTGTAGTGCTGGGGAGGAGCCGGTGGTCGTGGTACATGTAGGTACCAATGACATAGGGAAGGGTAGGAGACATGTCCTGGAGGCCAAATTTAGGCTGCTAGGGAAATCCAGGACCTCTATGGTGGCATTCTCAGAAATGTTCCCAGTTCCATGTGCAGGGCCAGGTAGGCAGGCAGAGTTTCAGAGTCTCAATGCGTGGATGAGACGATGGTGTAGAGAGGAGGGGTTTACATTCATTAGGAACTGGGGAAACTTTTGGGATGGGGGGAGCCTATACAGGAGAGATGGGCTCCACCTAAACCAAAGTGGAACCAGACTGCTGGCACTAAACATTACAAAGGTTGTAGAGCAGTTTTTAAACTAGGAGATGGGGGAAAGCCGACTGCTGCAGACGAGCACGTGGATCAGGCAGAGATTTCTCTTAGGGGAGAGTCCAATGATAGAGAATCTCCAGGTTATAGTCAGGAGCAGAGGATGGAGGAGGATAATGTAAGGGCCAGATCAGATGAGAAACATTCACATAAAAAAGAATCTAACACATCAGAAAAGGGCAGACAAATAAACAGTGACAAGTTTTTAAAGCGCTTGTACATAAATGCTAGAAGTCTAAATAATAAGATGGGTGAACTAGAGTGCCTTGTGATAAAGGAGGATATTGATATAATAGGCATCACAGAAACCTGGTGGACTGAGAGCAATCAATGGGACACAATCATTCCGGGGTACAAAATATATCGGAAGGACAGAACAGGTCGTGCGGGGGGACGGGGGGGTGGCACTATATGTGAAAGAAAATGTAGAATCAAATGAAGTAAAAATCTTAAGTGAATCCACATGTTCCATAGAATCTCTATGGATAGAAATTTCATGCTCTAATAAGAATATAACAATAGGGATCTATTATCGACCACCTGACCAGGACAGTGATAGTGATGATGAAATGCTAAGGGGGATTAGAGAGGCTATCAAAATTAAGAACCCAATAATAGTGGGGGATTTCAATTATCCCCATATTGACTGGGAACATGTCACCTCAGGATGAAATGCAGAGATAAAATTTCTCGATACTTTAAATGACTGCTTCATGGAGCAGCTGGTACGGGATCCCACAAGGGGAGAGGCAACTCTCAATTTAGTCCTGAGTGGAGCGCAGGAGCTGGTCCAAGAGGTAACTATAGCAGGACCGCTTGGAAATAGTGACCATAATACAACTGCGTTCAACATCCCTGTGGTGGGAAGACCATCTCAACAGCCCAACGCTGTGGCATTTAATTTCAAAAGGGGGAACTATGCAAAAATGAGGAGGTTAGTTAAACAGAAGTTAAAAGGCACAGTGACTAAAGTGAAATCCCTGCAAGCTGCATGGACGCTTTTTAAAGACACCATAATAGAGGCCCAACTTCAATGTATACCCAAATTAATAAACACAGTAAAAGAACTAAAAAAGAGCCACCGTGGCTTAACAACCATGTAAAAGCAGCAGTGAGAGATAAAGAGACTTCCTTTAAAAAGTGGAAGTCAAATCCTAGTGAGGCAAATAGAAAGGAGCATAAACGCTGCCAAATTAAGTGCAAGAATGTAATAAGAAAAGCCAAAGAGGAGTTTGAAGAACGGCTAGCCAAAAACTCCAAAGGTAATAACAAAATGTTTTTTAAGTACATCAGAAGCAGGAAGCCTGCTAAACAACCAGTGGGGCCCCTGGATGATCGAGATACAAAAGGAGCGCTTAAAGACGATAAAGTCATTGCGGAGAAACTAAATGGATTCTTTGCTTCAGTCTTCACGGCTGAGGATGTTAGGGAGATTCCCAAACCTGAGCCGGCTTTTGTAGGTGACAAATCTGAGGAACTGTCACGGATTGAAGTGTCACAAGAGGAAGTTTTGGAATTAATTGATAAACTTAACATTAACAAGTCACCGGGACCAGATGACATTCACCCAAGAGTTCTGAAAGAACTCAAATGTGAAATTGCAGAACTATTAACTAAGATTTGTCACCTGTCTTTAAATCGGCTTCTGTACCCAATGACTGGAAGTTAGCTAATGTAATGCCAATATTTAAAAAGGGCTCTAGAGGTGATCCCGGCAATTACCGACCGGTAAGTCTAACATCGGTACCAGGCAAATTAGTCGAAACAATAGTTAAGAATAAAATTGTCAGACACATAGAAAAACATGAACTGTTGAGCAATAGTCAACATGGTTTCTGTAAAGGGAAATCGTGTCTTACTAATCTATTAGAGTTCTTTGAAGGGGTCAACAAACATGTGGACAAGGGGGATCCAGTGGACATAGTGTAATTAGATTTCCAGAAAGCCTTTGACAAGGTCCCTCACCAAAGGCTCTTACATAAATTAAGTTGTCATGGGATAAAAGGGAAGGTCCTTTCATGGATTGAAAACTGGTTAAAAGACAGGGAACAAAGGGTAGGAATTAATGGTAAATTTTCAGAATGGAGAGGGGTAACTAGTGGTGTTCCCCAAGGGTCAGTCCTCGGACCAATCCTATTCAACTTATTCATAAATGATCTGGAGAAAGGGGTAAACAGTGAGGTGGCAAAGTTTGCAGATGATACTAAACTGCTCAAGATAGTTAAGACCAAAGCAGACTGTGATGAACTTCAAAAAGATCTCACAAAACTAAGTGATTGGGCAACAAAATGGCAAATGAAATTTAATGTGGATAAATGTAAAGTAATGCCCATTGGAAAAAATAACCCCAACTATACATACAATATGATGGGGGATAATTTAGCTACAACAAGTCAGGAAAAAGATCTTGGAGTCATCGTGGATAGTTCTCTGAAGATGTCCGCGCAGTGTGCAGAGGCAGTCAAGAAAGCAAACAGGATGTTAGGGATCATTAAAAAGGGGATAGAGAATAAGATGGAGAATATATTATTGCCTTTATATAAATTGATGGTACGCCCACATCTTGAATACTGCGTACAGATGTGGTCTCCTCATCTAAAAAAAGATATACTGGCACTAGAAAAGATTCAGAAAAGGGCAACTAAAATGATTAGGGGGTTGGAATGGGTCTCATATGAGGAGAGATTAAAGAGGCTAGAACTCTTCAGCCTGGAAAAGAGGAGACTAAGGGGGGATATGATAGAGGTATATAAAATCATGAGTGATGTGGAGAAAGTGGATAAGGAAAAGTTATTTACTTATTCCCATAATACAAGAACTAGGGGTCACCAAATGAAATTAATAGGCAGCAGATTTAAAACAAATAAAAGGAAGTTCTTCACACAGCGCACAGTCAACCTGTGGAACTCCTTACCTGAGGAGGTTGTGAAGGCTAGGACTATAACAGCGTTTAAAAGAGAACTGGATAAATTCATGGTGGTTAAGTCCATTAATGGCTATTAGCCAGGATGGGTAAGGAATGGTGTCCCTAGCCTCTGTCTGTCAGAGGGTGGAGATGGATGGCAGGAGAGAGATCACTTGATCATTGCCTGTTAGGTTCACTCCCTCTGGGGCACTGGGCATTGGCCACTGTCGGTAGACAGGATACTGGGCTAGATGGACCTTTGGTCTGACCCGGTACGGCCATTCTTATGTTCTTATAGTCCAATGTCCATATTCAGGGTGACTCCAGTCAGTGACTGGGGATCTCAATCCTTGTGGCTTAAGGTTTCCCCCTCTTGAAACCCAAAGCAGATCTGAGATGAAGTAGGATCGTGTCCCAGGGTTTTTTTACATTTCCAGCAGCCTTTTGGCCTGAGAAAACAATAGGATTAATTCTCCTTCTCCCAAACATCCTGGCAATTAGCACAGGGTAATTTATCCATTAAACAGTTCAGATACAGGTTACCACAACCTTCAAAGAGACATAGAGACAATAATACTATTTCCCCCAAGTGTCTTCCTAAATATTAATACTCCTTTTTTGATCTTTGAATGAAATCTATAGCAATAGACAAGACTTGTTTGCTTATATTACAAGACCTGAGCAAACATCTCCCCTTGAGATCTCTAACAATGCAGACTTACATTTCAAAGCTCAATTCATTTACAGATCTTGCTATCCAGTCTCTAAAGTTGGGCCATGGGTCAGGTCAGTCTGGGAGGTAATTAACTCTTTCTGGCCCTGTCACCTTTCAATGAGATATTATATCACTCTCCTAACGTCACAGGGAGGGACAGGGAGTTCCCCATCATTCTCTATGGCAGAGGCTGCCAAGCTGTGGCAGAGGAGTGCTGTACCGGGGGTCTGTCCCCTTTCAGTGGTAGTGGGCCCCGGAGCCAGCCAACCCCTGATCTGGGACATGCCCCCTTTAAGGACACAGGTGTTCCGGGGAACAGCAGATCTGCTGGGGAAGTGGGGCCAGGTGCAAATCTGCAGCCAGCTCCTGAACAGGATCAAGCCGGCTGCAGGGGCACCCCCAGGAGGGGGCCAGCTGGGGGAGCGGCTCCCTGGGCTGGGACCCAGCAGGGGGCCAGGTGGGCTGGGGTGGCCTGCCTTAGTCACAGCCCCAGGTAGGGGGCTGGGGCCCAGAACCGCGGGTCCAGGAGCTCTGTGGAGCCCAGATGCTGGTGGGCTGGGGACGCGGCCGGAGACCCAGCCCCAGGAGAAGGGCCGGGAATCAGGGCCGGCTCCAGGCACCAGCTTGCCAAGCAGGTGCTTGGGGCGGACACTCCGGAGAGGGGCGGCACGTCCGGCTATTCGGCAGACGATCCCTCACTCCCGCTCGGAGCCAAGGACCTCCCGCCGAATTGCCCCCGCAGATCGCGATCGCAGCTTCTTTTTTTTTTGCGCCGCTTGGGGCGGCAAAAATCCTGGAGCCGGCTCTGCCGGGAATGCCTGCTGGTTGCAGAAGGACGAGCCCCATGCCAAGGACCCCACAGAGAGGCCAGGGGTCACGGAGCTGCAGGCTCTGGAACAGTCCCAGGGGGACCCCTTCAGTGTATCAGCCCCCCGAGGGTCACACTCCCACTGGGGTCAGCCCCTCAGTCCCCTCCTGGGACCGACCCTCGGAGCCTTCAGCACCCCGGGTCACGCCGGGCTCCTGCAGTGAGTCCACTGGACTGGCCCCCTTGGGGAGGCTGCACGCCCGGCCCAAAGGGAGCAGTGCCCCCCGAGCTCCTGCCTGCAGCGACTCCCAGCCCCGGGGCAGCCGCAGGTGGGGTCCTGGCTGTCTGGGACACGTGCAGACAGTGCGGAGCAGCGACTGGAACGTTACAGCAAAGCCCCGATCCCTCCTGACCCCCCTCGAGTCCCCATCCAGGAGCGTATGTCCTGCTTCCCACGGCCCACGCACTAACCGCCACCAGGCCTCTCCGCCGTCCCTTGGGCAAATCAGGTCACCTGGCTTCCCCCTCGGTTCTTTGTTCTCCAGCTGGTCGCAGACGCCTGGCCTCTTGCAGAGTGTGGGCCCCAGGGCCGGCAGTTGCTGGGTTACAAAATGTCCAGGCCATGGTCTGAGCCAGGCGGCAGCCACACCTGGCAAGAATAAACCTCCTTTTGCCACCACCTAGTTACACGTGCAGCACAGAGGGGAAACTGAGGCACACACCGTATTCATGCACAACATGCAGAATGCCCTGGCCGTGAGCGGGTGGGGATGCCGGTGAGGGAGGGGGTGCCCGGACCTGGCCATGAGGGGGTGGGTGGGGAGGCTGGTGAGGGAGGGGGTGCCCGGACCTGGCCGTGGGGGGGTGGGGAGACTGGTGGGGGAGGGGTTGGGGGTGCCTGGATCTGGCCGTGAGGGGGTGGGGAGGCCGGTGGGGGAGGGGTCGGGGGTGCCCGGGCCTGGCCGTGAGGGGGTGCCCGGGCCAGGCCGTGAGGGGGTGGGGAGGTCGGTGGGGGAGGGGTCGGGGGTGCCCAGATCTGGCTGTGAGCGGGTGGGGAGGCCGGTGGGGAAGGGGGTGCCCAGGCCTGGCCGTGAGGGGGTGGGGAGGCCGGTGGGGGAGGGGGTGCCTGGGCCTGGCCGTGAGGGGGTGGGGAGCGTGAGGGGGGGAGGCTCGGTGCCCGGCCCCCCTCTGACGCCCCCGCCCCGCAGGGTCTGTACGAGGAGTGCCAGTACCTGTTCCAGCCCCAGCTCATCGTGCAGCGCCTCGTGGGGATCGCCGTGCTGTACCCCGGCTACGTCAGCACCCAGACCATCACGCCCCACAACCGCTCTAGCCTCTACAAGTGAGTGGGGGGGCCCTGCTGGGGGGGGTCACTGCTCTGTGCCGGGGGCTCTCCCAGCTCCGCGGTGGGGATGAGATCCCTGCTTGGGGCTGGGGCTGGGGTCCCCTTCAGTGGCAGGGGATCTCCCCACTTCCTGCCCTTCCCAATAACTGAGCCTAGCCGGGGGCCTTTGGGGGGACGGCAGCAGCAGATCATTCAGTCCCCCCCCCCCGTTCTCAGGGGGGCGCCTTTCCCCTGAGCCGGTTCCCCCGTGGGCAGACTCAGTCTAGCTCCCACCGAACCCGGGATCCCAGGGCACCGGCTCCCCATGCCTAAGGGGTGGGGCCGGAGCGGGTGGCGCAGGAATGTCCTGGGTTGTGTGTGCCCCACAGGAGGGGGTCTGGCTCCTGGCGCGGGGCACGTGGTCTCTGGGGAGGGGCAGGGCCATGGGGGTCCCCGCAGGGCTGACGCTCCGCTCCTCCGCAGGGTCTTTGTGCCCAGCCACACGTCGCGGGTGCTGGTGCAGGTGCTGGGCTGCCGGGCCGGGAACCGCAGCGCCGCGGGCTGCCCGCTCTGGCTGACGGTGCGAGCCAAGGCCCCCCCGCTGCACAACTCCAGCGCGTTGGACTGCCGGGAGCGGGCGCCCTGCCAGCTGGCGCTGGAGTTGCCCCTCTGGCACCACTGGTACTACGTGCTGCTGGAGCAGGCCCTGGGCGTGCCGGGCCCCGTCCACTTCCAGCTCACCGTGCAGCTCACAGGTAGAGCCATGGGGCTGGGCCGTGGGGTGGCTGGCGGGGGAACCACCCCAGGGCCCCAGGACCCGACCCTGTGCAGCCCCCACTGGAGTCCGGGGGGCGGGGGTGGGCCCCTGCGCAGTGCGCACAGATGGCCCCGTCCGGGCTCCTGGGTTCTAGCCTGGCTCTGGGAGGGGGTGGGGGCTGAAAGCCAGGATGCCAGGCCTGTCTTTGCTGGCACCAGAACCAGCTTCACGAAGCAGCTCCCCCTGCACACCGCCCTGCGTCTCTGCCAGGCGCCCAAGTCACCTCAGTACTAGGGCTGTGGCCCCAGCTTTCCTGGAGGGACCCTTCACTGTGCCAGACCCCCACAGGGCCCCTCTCTTCTTCCAGGGAGCCCCCCAGCCCTGTCACCTGTGAGACGGAGCCCCTGGAGCCCTGCCCGGCAGCCAGACTCTGAGAGACGTGTCCCCTGTGCAGGGCCCAGCAGCGCTCGGTCGGGCCGGTCCGTCGCCTGGCACGGCCCGGGCAGCCCGGAGGGTAGCGCAGGGAATTGAAGGGTGAAGCCCCTGAGCCCAGAGCAATTCACCAGCCAGGCTGTGGTGAGCCCATGTTCCGGCTCCGCGTCTCTCTCTGGCCCTCCTCTGTCAGTTCCCTGGTGAGGGTCCCAGGGTCACCCCCCATCCCCCACTCCTCTGTTCTGAGCTGGGGTCTGAGCTCCTCTTCCCCCTCTCCGGGTCCTTGGGGGCCAGGTGTCACTGCCCTGGTGACGGATCCCCCATTGATAGGGGGCCTCCAGCTCAGTCAGGCTGGCGACACTCCTCCCCTCCATGTCTCTTAGCCTGCCCTGAGAGCAAACGCAATCCTTCCCCCACAGGGTAGCCATGCAAGTGTAGGGGGAAACTGAGGCACATGCAGGCATCCTAAAAAAATATCACCAAGAATGCCTACTTCATCCCAATGCCTGACATTGATCCTAGCAGCAAACGCAGCCACCCGCACCCCCGCCAGCCAGGCACAGCCCTCCCCAGAGGGAAACTGAGTCATTAACATACTGGAACAACTCCACAAGGGCTGGGGTGGTGTCTAGATCCCTGACAGTTGTGAAATCCAGATTGGCTGGTGTGACGGTGCTGCCTGTGGGATCCAGCTGAGGTCACTCAATCAGGGTGAACTGCAAACAGAACGGGGCAGACAAACCCCAAACGCTGGTGGATATTCCAATACTTAGATTTACCAGCCAGCCCAAAACAGCTTCTATAGTACCTCACTGGTTACTCAGATGTCCAAACAACGCAGTTCCCTTAAAGTGCCCAGCCTCAGGCCTCCGTCCAGACACGTTATAGCCAATTCTTGTTAACTAAGCTAAAATGTATTAAAAAAAGAAAAGAGAGAGAGTGTTGGTTAAAAGATCAATATACAACTGAGAGTGCCAATCCAGGACAAATTGCTCAGAGCAGGGCAGTCACAGCCCAAGGCTAGGGTTTCTCCATCTCTAAGGCACCAAACCAGCCAGTTAAGACTTCGGTCTCACCCCACTGGCTAACCACAAGTCACACAAGCAATTCCCTTAGACACTCCAGTTTCCCAGTATCACCACCAGGGCCACTCGTTATGGGGAGAAATGGTTATGAAAACCAATACCCCAGTAAAAGAAAAAAGGTTCTTCCGATCCCAAAGGATCAAGCCCCAGACCCAGGTCAATATACAAATCAGATCTTACCCACAAATCACGCTGTTGCCAATCCTTCAGAATCTAAAATCTAAAGAAAAACAGGAGTACTTGTGGCACCTTAGAGACTAACAAATTTTAACAGTCTCTAAGGTGCCACAAGTACTCCTGTTCTTCTTTTTGCGGATACAGACTAACACGGCTGCTACTCTGAAACCTAAAATCTAAAGGTTTATTCATAAAAGGAAAAAGATAGAGATGAGAGTTAGAATTGGTTAAATGGGATCAATTCCATACAGTAATGGCAAAGTTCTTGGTTCAGGCTTGTAGCAGAGATAGAATAAACTGCAGGTTCAAATCAAGTCTCTGGAACATCCCCAGCTGGGATGGGTCATCAATCCTTGGTGTAGAGCTTCAATTTGTAGCGTAGTCCTTCCAGAGGTAAGAAGCAGGATTGAAGACAAAATGGAGATGAGGCATCAGCCTTTTATAGTCTTTTCCAGGTGTAAGAACACCTCTTTGTCCTTACTGTGGAAAATTACAGCAAAATGGAGTCTGGAGTCACATGGGCCAGTTCCTGCATACTTTGCTGAGTTACAAGGCATATTTGCCTTCTCTCAATGGGTCAGTTGTGTAGCTAATGGTCCTTAATGGGCCATCAAGCAGGCTAGGCAGAGCTAACACCAACTTGTCTGGGGTGTCACCCAGAAGCATAGCATAAGTTTGAAATACAGACAGTATAGAGCCAATATTCATAACTTCAACTACAAAACTGATACACACATATAGACAGCATAATCATAACCAGCAAACCATAACCTTGTCCTAGACACCCCATTTGACCCCCTTTATACAAGATTTGGTGCCACTACAGGACTTTAGTTGCAACCATGATCTATAGGGTCTGAGTTCACGTCAGTAATGTCACAGCTGGTTTCTGAGAGATATGCCCAGGGGTTAGCACGGGGGCTGGTCGGGTCCCTGGCCTGGGCGATGCTGGGGGAGACTGGTCACAGCGGCGCCTTCTGGCCTGGGCCTGTCTGGGAAGAAAGACCCACCCAGGGGGCAGGGATGGGGTCAGGGGGTCAGAAGGGCGCGTGCTGGGGCTGGCGGGGAGGGCAGCCCGGGGAGCCCGGTGACGGCACGGCTCTCGTCCCCTGCAGACTGCTCCAGGCCCGGCCTCTCACGGGCACCTGTCCTGCTCCCCGCTGCTGCCATGAACATGCCCCAGTCCTTCGGTGCCTTGGTCAGCCTGTCGCTGGGGGAGAGCGCGCCCCCCGTGGCGCCGAACGGCACCCAGCCGCCGCCAGCCGTGCCACCCCCCGGCGAGCGCTGCTGGCCCATCCGGCCCACGCTGCGCAACGAGCTCGATACCTTCTCTGTCCACTTCTACATCTTCTTCGGTCCCAACGTCTCAGTGCCGCCCGACCGGCCCGCGGTCTTTGGCATCAGCCTGCTGCCGGTGCTCGACAGCGGGGGAGTGCTCAACCTGGAGCTCAAACTCAATGTGGTGAGTGACCCCCCCACGGCAAGGGCAGGGCAGCACCACTCAGGGGCGGGGGCACAGGCAGGGCTGTGGGGTGCCCGGGGCTGGGATGGGGGGGCTGTGGCTCAGCGTTGGGGGGCAGCAGCAGAGCAATGGGGTTGTGGGGTGCAGGTTGGGGTTGGGGGGCAGCAGCAGAGCTGTGGGATTGTGGGGAGCCCAGGGCTGGGATGGGGGGGCTGTGGGTCGGGGTTGGGAGGCATCAGCAGAGCTATGGGATTGTGGGGAGCCCAGGGCTGGGATGGGGGGGGCTGTGGGTCGGGGTTGGGGGGCATCGGCAGAGCTGTGGGGAGCCCAGGGCTGGGATGGGGGGGCTGTGGGTCGGGGTTGGGGGGCATCGGAAGACCAGTGGGATTGTGGGGAGCCCAGGGCTGGGATGGGGGGGCTGTAGGTCAGCATTGGGGGGCATCAGCAGAGCAGTGGGATTGTGGGGAGCCCAGGGCTGGGATGGGGGGGGCTGTGGGTCGGGGTTGGGGGGCATCGGAAGACCAGTGGGATTGTGGGGAGCCCAGGGCTGGGATGGGGGGGCTGTAGGTCAGCATTGGGGGGCATCAGCAGAGCAGTGGGATTGTGGGGAGCCCAGGGCTGGGATGGGGGGGCTGTGGCTCAGCATTGGGGGGGCAGCGTCAGAGCTGAGGGGGGCCCAGGCTGGAGTGTCAGGAACTCACTGTTGGGCTCTGTCCCTTTCAGTCGTCCCTGCGGGGGGAGAACGTGACGGTCTTTGGGTGTCTGACCCACGAGGTCCCGCTGATGGCAGGAGACAACGCGTCTATCACCTGTGAGACAGGTGAGGGCTGGCCCGTGCCCACGTCCACGCTCCCCAGTAGGTGGCACCAGAGGGGTGGGCCTGGGGCTATTGGGGCGCCCAGCGGGGGGCGCTGCAGGTGAGGGGGCTGGAGCAGGAGGGGGTCACTGGCTTGGAGCAGGCCGGCAAACCCGGAGCAGCCCATGTGGAGGCAGACCCACCTGCAGCCAGTGGCTCTGGTTCGGGGAAAGCTGTTCCCAGCAGGCTCCAGCGACACCCCGACCGCCGCGTGGGGGGAGAGCTTGGAGCGGCTCTGGGTGTATCTGGGCCCTGTCACTGCAGCGTGGGCTGCCCCACAGTGCGGGGAGGGGGCTGGGATGGGAGATATGACCATAATGGGGAGTGAGGGACTCTCCCCCCCCACAGCATTGCCCCCAAGGGCCCAGGGCTCCTCCCTTTCCATGGCCCCTATGCGGCTGCCAGGACAGAGTGGGGAGCTCCTGCACCCCGGCCCCTGCTCACTGCCGCTTGCCTCCCTGCAGGGTCCCTGACTGGATTCCTGCTGTCTGTCAACAGCACGGCCAGCCTGGCCCGCTTACGGATCCCCTACCCCCAGACAGGCAGCTGGTACCTGAGCCTACGCGCGCTCTGCGCCACGGAGCACGGGTAAGGGAGCGCCACGCCCGGGGCCAGGCTGGCACCGGGGGGCGGCTGGTGCATGGAGAGGGGCTGGGGTGGAGCTCAAGGGTATGAGCTGCGGCTGAGGGTGTACTGGCCGCCCCTTTCCACAGCCCCCATTGGCCTGGAGCAGCGAACTGCGGCCAGTGGGAGCCACGATCGGTCGAACCTGCGGACGCGGCAGGTAAACAAACTGGCCCAGCCCGCCAGGGGCTTTCCCTGAACAAGCAGCGGCCCAACTTTGAGAAGCACTGGCATAGAGTTCTGTCCATAGGCATGTCCCTGCCTGCCTTGCTGAGTCACAAGGCGTATCTGCCTTCTCTCAATGGGTCAGTTGTGTAGCTGTGACGATGCGGTTCTGGCGGGACCCAACTGAGAGTGCCAATTCAGGACAAATTGCTCAAATAGGGCAGTTACAGCCCAAGGCTGGGGTTTTTCCACCTCTAAGGCACCAAACCAGCCAGACAAAGAGGACTTCGGTCTCACCCCACTGGCTAACCACAAGTCACACAAGCAATTCCCTTAGACACTCCAGTTTCCCAGTATTACCACCAGTACCACTCGTTATGGGGACAAATGGTTATAAAAACCAATACCCCAGTAAAAGAAAAAGGTTCTCCTGATCCCAAAGGACCAAGCCCCAGACCCAGGTCAATATACAAATCAGATCTTACCCACAAATCACGCTGTTGCCAATCCTTCAGAATCTAAAATCTAAAGGTTTATTCATAAAAGGAAAAAGATAGAGATGAGAGTTAGAATTGGTTAAATGGAATCAATTACATACAGTAATGGCAAAGTTCTTGGTTCAGGCTTGTAGCAGTGATAGAATAAACTGCAGGTTCAAATCAAGTCTCTGGAATACATCCCCCGCTGGGATGGGTCCTCAGTCCTTTGTTCAGAGCTTCTGTTTGTAGCAAAGTCCCTCCAGAGGTCAGAAGCAGGATTGAAGACAAGATGGTGGAGAGGCATCAGTCTTTTATAGTCTTTTCCAGGTGTAAGATCACCTCTTTGTCCTTACTGTGGAAAATTACAGCAAAATGGAGTCTGGAGTCACATGGGCAAGTTCCTGCATACTTTGCTGAGTCTCAAGGCATATCTGCCTTCTCTCAATGGGTCCATTGTATAGCTGATGGTCCTTAATGGGCCATCAAGCAGGCTAGGCAGAGCTAATCTCAGCTTGTCTGGGATGTCACCCAGAAGCATAGCATAAGTTTGAAATACAGACAGTACAGAGCCAATATTCATAACTTCAACTATAAAATTGACACACACATATAGACAGCATAATCATAACCAGTAAACCATAACCTTGTCCTAGACACCCCATTTGACCCCATTTATACAAGATTTGGTGCCACTACAGGACTTTGGTTGCAACCATGTTCTATATGGTCCCAGTTTATGTCAATAACGTCACACCCCCAACGCAAAATTGATGCAGGAAGGGATGACACCAACATCACTGACTGCATCCCAAGAGCTCCCCATCCTTGGGTCTGTCTCACTACAGCTAGTATTGGGTTAGAAGCCGTACCAGTGTATAACAGAAATGGTTTATCAAAGTCCTGGTCCATAACATGATTGAACCTCTTTACAAACTCAAGGTAAATCTTGGTTAGAACAATAGTGGATTGGATCTGCTCTGGCAGCATGGTTCCTGTATGTGTCATGTGATCTTGCCAAGAGCTAAAGAAAACAGCTACTTTATCCATACCAGCTCGGGCAAATGTTTGGAACCCAATTAACATTAAATAAATGCAGATATTAATGATGTTCATAGTACAGGAATCTTGGCATTTAGCCATTAAAGCAATATGGTAGTGTGCCTCAGTTTCCCTTTTCATACAGCACATTAGGACTGGAACGTTTTTTCCCCTGTGAAAAGTTCCCATATTGTTTACAGGCATTAACTGTGAAACATCAATATAGCAAGGCCTTTTAACATAACCTATGTTCTCATGTATTCCTTTTAATATGTTCAAGGGATTTTTTAAAAGATTAGGCACATTGCACATTTTTACAGTTTGTGGTAATAGCAACACAGTTGTTACAAAAATTACCATTAGCAACAACAAATCCATTGCAAGTGTCCATTTACAATCATGGTTGTCATGCCACACCTTTGGCTCAATACCATTGGAGTTTGGGCATTTTAGGGTTAACCTGTGGCTTCCCTTTGCAAAATTCAGTTTTCTCTTTCCTCCTTGTCCTGCAGGATCAAACCCCGATATCTCTTGCTTAACAGGATTCACTGGCTGATGGGGTGGGCTCTCTGTGCTAACAGCTGTGACGGGTTGGATCACAGAAACCCCCTTGGGAGCTGCCACCTGATGTGCAAAGACTACCCCTGCTTCTGTTTTCCATGCCAGCTCAGGACTCCAGCACCCTGTCTTGCTGAGCCAGACACTCCCGTCTGCTCCAACACAGACCCAGGGTCTGAATCACTTGTCCCAAAGCTGCAAGTTTACCTGAAAACAGCTCACAGTAGCGCGCTTGTCTTTAGCACTCAGCTGCCCAACTCCCAATGGGGTCTAAACCCAGATAAATCCGTTTTACCCTGTATAAAGCTTATACAGGGTAAACTCATAAATTGTTCGCCCTCTATAACACTGATAGAGAGATATGCACAGTTGTTTGCTCCCCCAGGTGTTAATACATACTCTGAGTGAATTACTAAATAAAAAGTGATTTTGTTAAATACAGACAGTAGGATTTAAATGGTTCTAAGTAGTAACAGACAGAACAAAGTAAGTCACCAAGTAAAATAAAATAAAATGCACAAATCTATGTCTAATCAAACTGAGTACAGATAATTTCCTCACCAGTTCCAGAGCACTCCCTTTTACAGACTAATCTCCTTTTAGCCTGGGTCCAGCAATCACTCACACCCCCTGTAGTTACTGTCGTTTGTTCCAGTTCCCTTCAAGTATCCTGGGGGGGGGGTGGAGAGGCTTCTTCTTTAGCCGGCTGAAGACAAAATGGAGGGGTCTCCCACGGGTTTAAATAGACTTTCTCTTGTGGGTGGAGACCCCCCTCCTCCCTCCTATGCAAAGTCCAGCTCCAAGATGGAGTTTTGGAGTCACCTGGGCAAGTCCCATGTCCCTGCATGACTCAGTCTTTACAGGCCGAAGCCATTGTCCACATGGTATCTTGCATGTCTCCAGGAAAACTTCTTATGTTAGGGTTACCATATGTTGTGCCTCCAAATGGAGGACACTCCACGGGGCCCCGGCCCCGCCCCCAGCCCCGCCTACGCCCCGCCCCAACTCCGCCCCCTCCCCTGCTTCCCGCGAACATTTGATTTGCGGGAAGCCTGAAGCAGGTAAGGCGTGTGTGGGGGGAGGAGGCGTGGCCCAGGCTGGCCCCCCCAGTGGCTCCAGCCTGGGTCGGCTCGGGCCCTGGGGTGCCGGCCCCGGCCGACCACCCCCAGCCCGCCCAGCACTGCCGGCCCCCGGGCCCCCGTCCGAGCACCCCCGGCCCAGCCCCCAGGTCCCCTGGCCGAGCACCCCCGGCCCGCCCAGCACCGCCGGCCCCCAGCGGCCCGGCGCACCCCCCGGCACCGCCGGTCCCCGGCGGCCCGGCGCACCGCCAGGCACCGCCGGCCCCCGGCGCACCCCCCGGCCGCCCGGCACCGCCGGTCCCCGGTGGCCCGGCGCACCGCCCGGCACAGCCGGTCCCCGGCAGCCCGGCGCACCCCCCGGCCGCCCGGCACCGCCGGCCCCGGGCCAGCCCCTGGCCCAGTGGCGCCGGATTTTCCCGGACATGTTCGGCTTTTGGGGATTTCCCCCCGGACGGGGATTTGAGTCCCAAAAAGCCAGACATGTCCGGGAAAATCCGGACGTATGGTAACCCTACTTATGTGGATTGGAGCATTCCAAGATGCATTGTTCTCCAAGTGTTTCCTAATCAGGTACTTAACCTGGCGAATTCCTTCCTAAAGGAGCTGACCAAATGCCTCCCAAAGCTTACTTAGAAACCAAGCCAGCATACAGCCCATATTCTTAACCTTGAGTAGAAAATGATCTATGTGTACAAATAGGATGAATAGATATAGTAGACCAGAACCTTGACGGAGATATGTTACATGGCACAGGCAGCACAAAACATATTCCAGTTATGTCAGCCATACATTTATAAGCACCCCCCCCATAAAGCCTTATGGGGTACACTGTCACAACAGCTATTAGCAAGTCCTTCCTCTCCCAGCCAGACAAGTAATTTGCACTACCCCAGACCAGAGCCAGTCCACCAGTTTTCATATCCTTAACTGCTATCATTTCCAAGGCTGGACTCTGTCATACAGAGATACCACACAAATCCAAAGAGTTTGAGGGTGAGAGTTTGCTTCCTCTCCCCCGCATCCTCAAGCATTCGGCCATAAAACTGTTCTGCTTTGAAACACCAGTAACCAAATCTGTCCTCAGACCCTGAAGCACAAATTGCTCATTTAAAGAATTAGAATGGAGACAGTCCTGTTCCAACACCATTGTCTTCCCAACAAGCTGGCCACACACAGCCACTTGGTTATAGGGCTGTCTCAGGCCTTGGCTACACTGGTGCTGTACAGCGCTGCAACTTGCTGCTCTCAGGGGTGTGAAAACGCCCCCCCCCCCCCGAGCGCAGCGAGTGCAGCGCTGCAAAGCGCCAGTGTAATCAGCACCTGCAGCGCTGCACGCTATTCCCCTCGGAGAGGTGGAGTACATACAGCGCTGTGAGAGCTCTCGCAGCACTGGTGGTGTGACTACACTCATCTGAGACCTTCTCAAAGCTACCCACGCTTGATCTTTCGAAAGGAAAGTCAGTGGATCCATTCACAACAGACAATTTTTGGCTGCTAGGAACTGAAACTTCCTTGATTAAATCACTCTCACACCCTTCAATTGCAGGGAACTGCTTGCACCGAGCACCATGAGGATTCCTTTCCCCGGGACCTTTTCTAAGCAGCAATTCACCCCTCACAGAAATTCTGCCCTTACCCTCTTCACCTAGGGCTTGCTCTAAAGGAGAAACAACAGACTCTGTCTGGGTCTTACCTACATTCAGGATCACCTTTGGCCCATCAGGCAGATTTCTACACAATCCCCTTTCAGGCAAATGCATAGACTTCCTAGATAAAAGGTTAGAAGCATTCTCCTTCCCTTTGCCACACACAAGCTCAGGAATTTTTTCCTTCTTGCTACAAGTTGTTAAACTGTCCGTAGGTAACACAATTAAATCACCTTTTTGCTCTCCTTGTGCCCTGGCTAGGGCATCTGTCACGGAGTATTGGGGGACTCAGGGCCCTGCACCCCCGGCTTCCTGCGATTCACCATGACTCTCAGCCAGCCAGTAAAGCAGAAGGTTTATTTGGATGACAGGAATACAGTCCAAGACAGGTCTTGCAGGCACAGACAACAGGACCCCCCTCAGTTAGGTCCATCTTGGGGTCCCAGGGCATCCCAGCCCCCCTTGGGAGGTCAGAGCAATCTCTGCCTCCCAGCCATCTCACCAGCCAGCTTCCAACACTCTGCCTTCAGCGACCCCTCCCACCGCCTTTGTTCAGTTTCCCGGGCCAAGGTGTCACCTGGCCTCCAACCCCTTCCTGGGTTCTCATGTTACACGCTCAGGTATTCTCCTTCGGGCAGACTATCCTAGTCACACTCCCCTGTCAGCATTCACAGACCACAGTAAGAACAGTCCCAGTTCGTCACAGCATCCCCCTGATCAGACAGAGTTGCTACACCTTTTCCCAACCACACATTAGCAACAGGCAAAATACAAGCACCAGAATTGTCTGGTCTCTGGGATTTTGCTAAGACACTAACTGGATGCAACCTAGTTCCAGTGCCATTCTCCCCAGTAGACACAAACTTAGGACCATTCCCTTCCTGGGCTTTAGTTGAATCCAGAACCAACTCTGAGACAACTGCACTACCCTCAACTATCACAGGCTGAAAGGCACCTTCTGTCTGCTCCACAGACAAAGAAGAGCTGGAGACACCTTCTTCCTTACCAGACACACAGCTACTCCCCACAGATACACTGCTGTTCTTCTCACTACACTGAGCTACTGCCAGCAAATCACAGTGACCCTTTCCAGGTTCACTTTTACAAGCTGTACTTGCCAACAATCCATCACCCATCAAAAATCTCCCCTTTCCTTCCTCAGTTAGGGCTTCAACGTGACCATTTACTTTAATCTGCTCCCGAGAAACATTGTCCTGACCAATGAGATCTTTCTGTGTTTGATCTAATTCCAGATCCACTCCTGAGACATTAGACAGACATTCAGACACTCCATTCACAGCCACACTGCTTTCCTGCACAGACACACAGCTACTACCCCCCAGGTTAGAATCCCCCTCCCCATGGCCAGAGCAAAACTGGTTAAACACAGAAAACTGCCCAGAGTAAAACCACATATCCACAGAGTTATACACTGGATTTTCCAGAGGATACAGTTTCTGCTCTTCGTCCCTTGCTTTTTTGACTTGGAGCTGGAGTCTGGCCGTCTCCTTCTCAGCCGCCAGAAGCTCCTTACGTGCTTTTTCTTTCTTTCATCAGCTTCTTTCTCCAGCTGGGCCGAGGCTCGCTTCTCTTCCATTCAAATTTCTGCCCGTTTTTGTTCATGTTCAGACTGCAGGCAGTCGATCCAGGCATGCAGTTTCATTGCTTCTGCTGATGCTTTCGGGCTCATGGTCACTGCTCTTTAACCAACCAAACTCTCAATCCCAACATTCCAATGTGGATAACGTGGGGTTCTGACCCAAAGCTTCATTGACCTGGTTCTGTGGATCCAAGCACGACTACGCCACTGTGACAATGCGGTTCTGGCGGAACCCAACTGAGAGTGCCCACTCAGGACATGGGCCAGTTCCTGCATACTTTGCTGAGTTACAAGGCGTATTTGCCGTCTCTCAATGGGTCCATTGTATAGTGATGGTCCTTAATGGGCCATCAAGCAGGCTAGGCAGAGCTAACACCAGTTTGTCTGGGATGTCACCCAGCAGCATAGCATAAGTTTGAAATACAGACAGTATAGAGCCAATATTCTTAACTTCAACTACAAAACTGATACACACATATAGACAGCATAATCATAACCAGTAAACCATAACCTTGTCCTAGACACCCCATTTGACCCCCTTTATACAAGATTTGGTGCCACTACAGGACTTTGGTTGCAACCATGTTCTATATGGTCCCCGATTATGTCAATAACGTCACAGTAGCTGATGGTCCTTAATGGGCCGTCAAGCAGGCCAGGCAGTGCTGATATCAAATTGTCTGGGGTGTCACCCAGAAGCACAGCACAAGTTTGAAATACAGACAGGATAGAGCCAATACTTATAACTTTAAATACAAAATGATACATGCATCCAGACAGCATCATCATAACCAGCAAACCAGAACCTTGTGATAGACACCTTATTTGACCCCTTTTATACAAGATTTGGTGCCACTACAGGACCTGGGTTGGAGCAATGATCTATGTGGTCACAGTTCATATTAATACCCATCACACAGGGCTGGAGATACCCTTTCCTCCCAGGAAAGACAAGGCCTCTGAGTGTAGGTCCCTGGATCCGTCTGTCCCCGTGGGTCTGTCTGACTGTCAATGCTGGAGCCAGGCGGCGTCAGCGTGGGGTCAGGGCCCTGCTGGCTGGTGGTGGGTGACTCGTTGACTTGGCATCTCCGGCAGGTGCTGGGTGCTGGCGCGGTGCCCATGGCTTGGCCCAGGCTATGTGTGTATGGCCCGGAGCTGCGCTGGTGCCTGCCGTGTGGCAGGTTGGGGGGGGGGGGCGAGTGGCAGCGTCCGTCGCATGGGTCTCGCGCCCCCTGTACCGCTCCTGTCCCCTCCCCCACGCTGACGCCAGGCTGTGTGTGGCAGGTTCGAGCCCTGCGCTAACGTGACAGCGGAGGTGTATTTACGGACCTACCTCTCCCCCTGCATCGACGACTGCGGCCCCTACGGCCAGTGCAAGCTGCTGCGCACCAACAACTACCTGTACGCGGCCTGCGAGTGCAAAGCAGGTGAGGGCAGTCGGGGCAGGTGAGGGGGCAGGGCAGGTGAGGGAGGTGGTGGGTAGGTGAGGGAGGTGAAGGCAGGTGAGGGGGCAGGGCAGGTGAAGGAGGTGGGGGGTTGGTGAGGGGGCGGGGCAGGTGAGGGAGGTGGGGGGGGGTGAGGGGGCAGGGCAGGTGAGGGAGGTGGGAGGCAGGTGAGGGGGCAGGGCAGGCGAAGGAGGTGGGGGGTGGGTGAGGGAAGTGGGGGCAGGTGAGGGAGGTGGGGGGGTGAGGGGGCAGGGCAGGTGAGGGAGGTGGGAGGCAGGTGAGGGGGCAGGGCAGGCGAAGGAGGTGGGGGGTGGGTGAGGGAAGTGGGGGCAGGTGAGGGATGGTGAGGGGGAAGGACAGGTGAAGGAGGTGGGGGGTTGGTGAGGGGGTGGGGCAGGTGAGGGAGGTGGGGGTAGGTGAGGGGGCAGAGCAGGTGAGGGAGGTGGGAGGCAGGTGAGGGGGCAGGGCAGGTGAGGGAGGTGGTGGGTAGGTGAGGCAGATGGGGGACAGTGAAGGGGCAGAGCAGGTGAGGGAGGTGGGAGGTAGGTGAGGGAGGTGAAGGCAGGTGAGGGGGCAGGGCAGGTGAAGGAGGTGGGGGATTGGTGAGGGGGCGGGGCAGGTGAGGGAGGTGGGGGGGTGAGGGGGCAGGGCAGGTGAGGGAGGTGGGAGGCAGGTGAGGGGGCAGGGCAGGCGAAGGAGGTGGGGGGTGGGTGAGGGAAGTGGGGGCAGGTGAGGCAGGTGAGGGATGGTGAGGGGGAAGGACAGGTGAAGGAGGTGGGGGTGGGTGAGGGGGCAGGGCAGGTGAGGGAAGTGGGAGGCAGGTGAGGGGATAGGGCAGGTGAGGGAGGTGGGAGGCAGGTGAGGGGGCAGGGCAGGTGAGGGAGGTGGGTGGGTGAGGGAGGTGGGGCAGGTGAGGCAGGTGAGGGATGGTGAGGGGGCAGGGCAGGTGAAGGAGGTGGGGGGTGGGTGAGGGGGGCGGGGCAGGTGAGGGAGGTGGGTGGGTGAGGGAGGTGGGGCAGGTGAGGGAGGTGGGTGGGTGAGGGAGGTGAGACCGGTGAGGGGTCAGGGCAGGTGAGGGAAGTGGGAGGCAGGTGAGGGAGCAGGGCAGGTGAAGGAGGTGGGAGGCAGGTGAGGGAAGTGGGAGGCGGGTGAGGAGGTGGGAGGCAGGTGAGGGGGCAGCCTCCCGGGGCCGCTCCACAGAGTCTACAATCGCCCCCCGGCAGCATGTCGTCCCCCCGTGCCCCCTCACATTACTACTGGCAAAGCCCCCTCGGGGCATCGTCTGGAAGCCAGGACAGGGCCCCTCCTTGCCCCCCCCAGGCCGAGCCGTGTGGCTGGAGTGTCCGTCGCCCCCGGCCCCGCTACCCCCGTGTGGCCCCGGGACCCCCGGCCTGGCAGCCCCTGGGTCCCCATTGCCTGCGGCCCGGGCCCCCACGTCCCGCCCGCTGACGGGCCCGTGCCGCAGGCTGGAGCGGCTGGGGCTGCACGGACAGCGCCGCGGCCTTTTCCTACGGCTTCCAGCTCCTGGCCACGCTCCTGCTCTGCCTCAGCAACCTCATGTTCGTGCCGCCCGTGGCCATCGCCCTGCGCAGCCGCTACCTGCTGGAGGCCTCGGTCTACGTCTTCACCATGTTCTTCTCCACCGTGAGTCGGGGGCCGCGGCGCCCCCTGCGCGGGGAGAGCCGGGCGTGGGCGCGGGGGACGGGCTTTACCCAGAGCCGGGCGTGGGCCCGGGGACGGGCTTTACCCAGAGCCGGGCGTGGGCCCAGGGACGGGCTTTACCCAGAGCCGGGCATGGGCCCGGGGATGGGCTGCAGGCAGAGCTGGGAGGGGCCCTGGGGGGGGCTGCCCTCTGTGGGGCTGAGCAGGGGGAGGTGGTGGGGGGGCTGCCCACCGGGGGGCTGGGCAGGGGCAGGGGGAGGCAATGGGGGGCTGCCCGCCAGGGGACTGGGCAGGGGGAGGCGGTGGGGGGCTGACGCTGGGGGGCTGGGCAGGGGGAGGTGGTAGGGGGCTGCCCGCTGGCGGGACTGAGCAGGGGGAAGCGGTGGGGGGGCTGCCACCAAGGGGCTGAGCCGTGGTCTCTCC
>NC_088796.1:141042-160000 GCF_011386835.1 Chrysemys picta bellii | reverse complement strand
CTTTTAGAAATAGTCCATAGGTTATAGTCCAATGTCCATATTCAGGGTGACTCCAGTCAGTGACTGGGGATCTCAATCCTTGTGGCTTAAGGTTTCCCCCTCTTGAAACCCAAAGCAGATCTGAGATGAAGAAGGATCGTGTCCCAGGGTTTTTATACATTTCCAGCAGCCTTTTGGCCTGAGAAAACAATAGACCTAACTCTCCTTCTCCCAAACATCCTGGCAATTAGCACAGGGTAATTTATCCATTCAACAGTTCAGATACAGGTTACCACAACCTTCAAAGAGACATAGAGACAATAATACTATTTCCCTCAAGTGTCTTCCTAAATACTGATATTCCTTTTTTGATCTTTGAATGAAAGTTATAGCAATAGACAAAACTTGCTTGCTTATATTACAAGACCTGAACAAACATCTACCCTTTTACCTCCAACAATACAGACTTGCATTTCAAAGCTCTATTCATTTACAGATCTTCCTAACCAGTCCTTAAGGTTTGGTCATAGGCCAGGTCAGTCTGTGAGTTAATTAACTCTTTCTGGCCCTGTCCTCTTTCAATGAGATGTTATATTACACTCATAACATCACACCAGGGTCCTCCCTTCCTCTTCCCCCCACGCCGGCCCAGGCAGTGACCCCTGCGTCCTGTGCATCCCACCCCCTCACCCCCGTGCCAGCCCAGCGGTAATTTGTGTCCCCAGGCTGCAGCGAGTGCGCCAGGACCCCGAGACGGCGTTCTTCCGAGAGGCGTCCCCATGGTGCTGGAGCGAGTTCACCGCCCACCCGCGGGTGCTGAGCTGCGCCGACCGCACTGGCCTGCAGTGCCTCGACGTGCGGGTGAGGCTGCCTGGGTGCAGGGAGCGGGGGGAGGGGACTGGGGCTCACCGGGGGCAGGGGGCCTCCTTCCCTTGGTGCTCACGCGCCCTGGTCTCTTCCGCTCCAGGCTCCCGCCAGTCGCCAGTTTGATCTGTTCAAGGTGGGAGGAGAAGCCGAGTGCCAGAGAGGAGAGCGAGTGATGCTACCCATGTACCTGGGCAGGGCCCACCCCTGCCAGCACCTCGTCGCCACGCAGGTGAGTGCCCGGGCAGCTGGGCGGGCGACGCTCCAGCCCCTCAGTGCTGGGGGGAGGCGAGGCGGCCGGGCCCATCCTGCAGAGCCCGGCCTGACCTGCAGCTTGGTGCCCGTCCGCTCCCTGCGGTGCCAACTCGGTTACCAAGGGCGGCTCCAGGGGCCTGCCTGGCTGGGCAGCTTGGCCGGCATGATGGTGAAAAGCTGCTGTGTGGCCGTGAGCTTGACGGGGCAGGGGCTGGGCCGTGCCGGTTACAGCCCGGGGAGTGTCTGGGGGAAGCGGGCACTGCCCCCCCCAGGTTACAGGCGGGGGAGGGGAGCAGCCCGGGGGCTCTCTGAGACGTTCTCACTGACCCCCTCCCCCTGGTGCCCTGCCCCCAGTTCTCGGTGTACGTGCTGGACGAGCGCTTCCCCCTGGTGCCGGTGCTGCGCTGGGAGCACATGTTGGAGGCTCCGCCCGTCTTTGCCCATCTCACCCCGGGCCGGTCCCAGGATACGAGCCACAAGGTGCTGCTGGGCGCCCACCGCACGCAGGAGCTGCTGCTGCTGCAGTACTCGGGTGAGCGGGGGCGGGGGTGCAGGCGCTGCACTACATGGGGGGGGGCTGGGAGCTGCTCCTGCTGCAGTCCCTGGCTGGGGGGGGGCTGTTTCCTGCAGGGAGGGGTCATGCTGGGGGATGGCATAGGGCAGAGTCACCAAACTGGGGTGTGCCCCCCCAGGGGGTGCGGAGGAACGGTCAGGGGGGCCCAGCAAGCCCAGGCCAGCCCCCGCGTGGTGGGGGGGGGAAGGAACACCACCCAGCCCCACCCCCAGCTGCAACCCCAGCCTTGGCCCCCTTACCCCTGTCTGCAGCCCCGGGAACCCAGCCCCATTCCTGGCTCCAGCAGGGGGGAGGGTGCGACCCTGAAAAGTTTGGGGACCTCTGGTGTAGAGGGCTCTCTGGAGCGTGTGCTCATGTCAGCATGGCGGTCCCCAGAGCCGGGGTGCCCCTCCCCCAGCCACATGGGGGTTCCCCAGAGCTGGGGTGCCCCTCCCCCAGCCACATGGGGGTCTGTCAAGGAGGGGCTGAGTAACAGCCATGAATGGGGCAGTGTGGGGGTGGGGAGCTGGGCTGGGTCTGTGGGTTCAGAGCTGGAGGGGGCAGTGCGAAGGGGTCTGGGGGGTCCGAGCTGTAGGGGGGCTGGGAGGGCAGAGCTATGGGGGGGCGGGGGGGTCTCAGCTGTTGTGGGGGCAGTGCGGGGGGATCTGGGGGGGGGGGGGCAGAACTCCCGCACGGCTTTTCACGCTCCCCTCTCGCCCAGGTGGCAGCCATTCAGCCTGCCAGCTCGCAGGGCCCCCCCGGCGGCTCCATCCCATCTCCCAGGGCCTGCAGTACCTCCCCCCTCAGGTGACCCCCTGGCAGGACCTGCTGCACCAGAGGCTGACCGCGCCCGCGGCTGGTAGGTGGCTGGGGGTAGGGTGGGGGTGGCCTGGTGTGGAACCCCCCATGTCCCAGCAGTCCCAGGCCCCCATCGCTGGGGTGCAGCCGAAGGGAGGGGCTATTGGTCTCACCTTCCTGTGCCTCTGACGGGGGGGCTCCGGACAGCTGGGAGGGGTGGGACGGGGATCTTCCCCCGCTCTCTAGGGTGGGGCTGTGTGTGTGGGCCCAGTGGGGGTCTCCCCCAGATCTCTGTGTGGGGCTGCGTGGGCCTGGGAGGGTCTCCCTTAGCTCTGTGTGGGGCCTGGGGGGCTCTGTCCCCAGCTGCTGCACTCAGCCCCCTCACCTCTGTTTCCCCCCAGGCGTGACGGCCGCCCCCGCCGGGCAGGGGCCGCTGGAGCCCTTGCTGGTTTTCCAGCTCTCCGAGGCCGGGGACCTGTTCTACCAAACCCTGCTGCACGAGCCGCCGGCGGAGAGCGAGTCGTCGTCCGCCCCCGCCTCGCCCCCGTCCCTGCCAGCTCCTGCTGCGGCCGGCCAGCCCTCGCCCGCGTGGGGCGCCTCCCTGGGCTCGGGCAGCGAGGAGAGCGTCCGCCTGCCAGGGACTGTCTCTGAGGGCACCGCCAATGCCGGGCAGGCAGCAGCCCCAGAGGAAGCCAGACCCAGCGTGGGCCCCGCCGCCCCCAGCCCGGCAGCCGCTGCCCGCTACCACTGCTGGCTGAAAGCTCTCATCAGGGACTGGAGCCGGCTGCCGGAGCAGAGCCAGCCCCAGGCCCTCCGCACCATCAGCCATCAGCGCCTCTTCACCCGCGGAGAGCTGAGGCAGCCGGCCGGGGACGGCCTCTACCGCCAGGCCCGCCAGCTGCTGCGCCGTGCCATGCGGGAGCGGGGCTGCCTGGCGCCCTGGGCCCTGGGGCCGCCCCCCACCCCTCCGGCCATGCCCCACCCCGTGGAGCCCGGGGCCTGGCCCGACGACCTGAGCAAGCGGCTGACGGCGTCGTGGGCGGGCGGCTGGGGCGAGTGGTGGGAGGAGAAGCTGGGCGTGACCAGGGCCCACAAGCTGCACGCGCTGAGGGACCGGAGACGGCGCCTGAAGCAAGCGCGGAGCCGCCGCAGCCTGTCGGGCAGCTTCACCTCCTCCGTCACCTACCAGTCCGACCTCAGTGACTTCTCCGCCTGCAGCCAGCCCCCCGGCCAGCCCCGCGAGGAGCAGCAACCCCCGGCCCCTGTGTGCCGCCAGGACCTTTCCTCACCGAGGGCGGGACGGGGAGACCCGCCCCCAGCCCCTGGGCAGTTCTGCCCGGCCTCCCCGCTGGCCAGCAGCTCCCAGCGCAGCGCCCAGGAGGCCTGGGGCAGCCAGGACACACAGGACTCCTCCCAGCTGCTCTCGTCCCAGACCCTGAGCTCGCGGGGCATCCCCAAGGAGCGCAGGAAAACCCTGCGGAACTACCTGGCCATCTTCACCCAGCCCTGCCCCGAGCCGCCGGCCGAGCTGCCTGCGAGCCAGGCCTCCAGCCTGGGCAGCCAGCACTGGGGCCCCTCCTCCCAGAGCCAGCGCTCCACAGCGTCACAGCCCCGCCGCAAACGGCCCCGCATGGGCTTCTGAGACCCGCCGCGGGGGGCGGTGTCTGGATGGGCGGCGGTCTCCGGGGACGGTGTCCGCGCAGCCACGGCCTGGCCCCTCGGCCCTGGGGCTGTTGGCCGCTGCAGATAACTCAATAAACAGGGAAAGACAGCACCTGGGCATTGTCTGTGCCGTGGGGTTGGAGCAGGCCTGACCCCCAGCACGTGGCAGCAGGTTCAGGGGGCCTGGAGGGTGTCAGCCGCTGTGGTTTCTCGGGCACCAGGCAGGGTGGGTGGAGCGCTGGCATTGCCGCTGCTGCCATGTGCAGGGGTGGGTGGGAAGCCAAGCTGGGCCTGTGGCTTGTTCCCCTCCAGGGCCCCTGCTCCGGCTGCCCCATCCAGCCGGCCCCCCACTGCAGCCGGGAGCAAGGAGAGAGAGCCAGAGCTGAGCTAGCGTGTGACTCCCCCGCTGCCTCCGCAGGGCTCGGCTGGGGCAGGGCCTGGCACCGATCCCCGGGGAGCTGGGCACAGGGGCAGTGCTGGGCGCAGAGGGACACGGAGAGCCCAGGCCTGTGGGTGTAGCTGGGGCAGCGCGTTGGCACACATCTTACCAAGGGGAGCGGTGAAACGCCTGTGTCCTGAGCGCTGCTCCCCCTAGACCTCTAGGGTCACGGGAGCAGGGGGGGCTCCCAGCCCTTTCCACGGGGGCTGGGGAACTGACCCGGGGACCCAGGAAAACCAGCAATGAGCCTGCTTCTGAGCAATGCGCAGTATGTACTTGCCCTGCGGAACTCACTGCCACTGGATAGCCCGTCACGTACATTCACCCTGCCTCAGTGGCTGTGGGAAAGGCCCCTCGGGGCAGGATATTCCAGAGTTGCCCCTCGCAGGGTTTCCTGCCCCTTTCTCTGCAGCAGGAGCAGCAGCGAGTTGTGGGCCCCGTCAGCCCGAGCTACAGGGGCTGCTGGGCTGAGGATTTTCTGTGACAGATGCTGGAGAGCGAGAGAGGGGCTCTGGCCCCCGTCCATGGGGAGGGGATGGGAGGTGGGGTTCTTCCTAGCTCCCTCCCACCCTGTGGGGCCCCCAGTGCAATGGACACATACTTGAGCTCCCCCACTCCACTCATCTCCACTGCCCCCTCTGTAGCAGGCAAGCCCTGCTGAGTGACAGCTCCCCCGGGCAGGACCTGCCCCCCTCCCTGACAACAGAGAGCCCAGGGGTCCTGGACGGAGCTTGGTGTGCTTCACGGCCATCACAGCCCCCCAAGCTGGGGGGCCCCCAGTCGCCCAGCGGCAAGGGAAGGTAGCAGGGCTGTGCACAGAGAGGCGGGGGGCGATGCGAGGGTTGTCAAAGCATGAGCGGTGCGGAGACAGTGACTAGGGACGGGATATTTCCCCCTTCTCCTAACAAGGCCAGGGCTCGCCCCAGCAAGGGAACAGGCAGTGGGTTCAGACACACCAGGGAGTGTTTCCTCCCCCAACGCCCGCCAGCCTGTGGAACTCCAATGTAACCGGGTTCAAAACCCCCTGAAAGTCCCTGCAGGCCACGTGCCTCACTGGCTATTAGCCAGGATGTCCGGGATGCAGCCCCCTGCTCCGGGTGGCCCTAGGCCTCTGGCTACCAGAAGCTGGGGCTGGATGACAGGGGAGGATACTCGAAATTGCCCTGGTCTGTTCCTTCCCTCTGGGGCACTTGGCCCCTGTTGGCAGACGGGATCGGGGGCATGGGGCGGGTGGAGCGCACGATCAGTGGGGCGGAAGTGAGCTGAAGGGGGGAAATCTTTCCACTTATTTTCATTCTTGGATATTTTGGGGGGTTATGTCCTGCCAGCGCTGCACCTGTCCCCGGGCTGTCGCAATCTGCACTTTGCCCGCTGTTGGGGTTCCTTGGCGCCCGGAGAGGGGAGCTGTCCCTGGGGGCTGCACCGAGGAAGACGCTGCCCTGCCCACGTGCCCCCCACATGGAGAGGCTGTGGTGGGCTCAGGAAATTCTGTGATGTTCATTGCGGGGGAGTTACTGGCAGTGCAGGTACCACTGGCCCCCCTCCATGTGCAGCCCAGAGGGGCTGGGTCCTACCTGGCTTCCCACAGCCCTGCAGGCCTCTCGTGGGCTTCCAGACACGGCCCGGCAGCATCTGCTGTGGCCCCAGGGTGCCCCTGCCTCCTGCACACCCTGCTCTGGGCCCCACCCTGCCAGTGTGATTGCTGCCACCCTGGGACTGGCCCAGTGAGCTCCAGGGTGCCCTGCCGGAGACACCCAGCACCCAGGGCCGCACGGTGACACCGGCTCTGGGGGTGCACAACCGTGGGTGGAGACACGACAAACTCCCTGGGGCACACGCCCAGCAGGTCAGACCCAAAGGGCTGCGGCACACGGCACTGCCCCCCCCCCCCCGCGCAAGCTGCCCCCGAGCCTCAGGGAGACGTGTGAACACGGCCCCGAAACCTTCGGTTTGACACGGAATGGCAACCAGCCCGAGCCTGCGCGTGTGCCCTGCACCAACGTGTGCACACACAGGAACGTGTGCGTGTGCATCTGTGCACCATGTACACACACACACACCCCAGGCACCAACGTGTGCACACGTACCACACACAGGCACCAACGTGTGCACACACAAGAATATGTGCACGTGCATCTGTGCACCATGTACACACACACACACCCCAGGCACCAACATGTGCACACGTACAACACATAGGCACCAACATGTGCATGTGCATCTGTGCACCGTGTGTACACACACACACACATGTACGTCCCCGCTGGCTTCATGGGTGGGACGGAACCGTCACTGGCACCAGCTGGGAAACTGAGGCACGGCCCCGGCCCCTCCCCCCACCGACCCGGGTCCGGAAGGCGGGACACGGGTCCTTTAAGGGCCGAGGAGTGGCAGAGGCAGCGGCCAATGGGGAGTGAGCCCCGGCCGGGCCAATGGGCGGCAGGGGCAGGCCGGGGGGCGGGCTCAGCATGGCGGCCGCGGCGCTGCGCGGGGCTCGGGGCTTGGCCCGGGGCTGGGGGCAGGTACCGCGCGGGACCCGGACTCCTGGGTCCTATTCGGGGGGGCTGGGGCCGGACTCCTGGGTCCCGTCCCGGCTGCGGGGTAGATGGGGGCGGGGCTGGGAGCCGGACTCCTGGGTCCCGTCCCGGCTGCGGGGTAGATGGGGGAGGGGCTGGGAGCCGGACTCCTGGGTCCCGTCCCGGCTGCGGGGTAGATGGGGGAGGGGCTGGGAGCCGGACTCCTGGGTCCCGTCCCGGCTGTGGGGTAGATGGGGGGGGAAGGGCTGGGAGCCGGACTCCTGGGTCCTGTCCCGGCTGTGGGGTAGATGCGGGGCTGGGAGCCGGACTCCTGGGTCCTGTCCCGGCTGTGGGGTAGATGCGGGGCTGGGAGCCGGACTCCTGGGTCCTGTCCCGGCTGCGGGGTAGATGCGGGGCTGGGAGCCGGACTCCTGGGTCCTGTCCCGGCTGTGGGGTAGATGCGGGGCTGGGAGCCGGACTCCTGGGTCCTGTCCCGGCTGTGGGGTAGATGCGGGGCTGGGAGCCGGACTCCTGGGTCCTGTCCCGGCTGCGGGGTAGATGGGGGCTGGGAGCCGGACTCCTGGGTCCTGTCCCGGCTGTGGGGTAGATGCGGGGCTGGGAGCCGGACTCCTGGGTCCTGTCCCGGCTGCGGGGTAGATGGGGGCTGGGAGCCCAGTACCTGGGGCGATGGCCTCGCACCCCCAGCCCTGCACCTCCTGGTGACCGTGGGAGCAGTGATCCGGCGAAGGCGCCGCTCCGAACCCGCGGCTCCCGGGGCAGGGCTCAGCTCCGGCGCTGCTGTGTGGACGCTCCCCGCAGCGAGGGAAGGGGGTTCTCCGGCCGCGCCGCGACCCCCCTGCGAGGGGCAGCAGGTCGCTGGGTGCAGGAGCTCTTTCCTCACCGGGCTGCGTCTGCGCGGGGATGGGGTACCCGAGGGCAGGGCTGAGCCCCCAGCGATGGCCCTGGGCTGCTGCTCGCCACTCCCCCAGCTCCGGCACAGCACCGCCTGCAGCTCCGCGCCCCTCCGGGCCTGCCTGGGGCGGCTGGCGAGCGCCAGTGTGGCACGGCCCTTTGCTCTCCCGCGGCCCGTTAGGTTTGGCCTGGGCAGGACGTGCCTTCGGCTCCGTGCCACTCGCCGAGCTGGGCCCCGCCGTGCTCCCACCCCGCTCCCAGCTCAGTGCGGAGCAGCTCCTGGCCCAGATCCTGGGGTTTGTGCTGCTGGCCTCAGCCCCGTCTCGCTAGCCGTGGGGTGGCCCGAGCAGGGTGGGAGGCGGGGGGGCTGGGCCCTCCACAGCTGTGTCTGTGGGGCTGCGCTGTTCCTGGGGCGGGGGTGCACAGGGCAGGGGTACACCTGGCAGTGCCCCGGCCCCTGAGCTGATGCCCCTCCACCCCAGAGATGCTACGTGGCTGCCGGGGGGCAGGACGGGGAGGTGCAGAAGGCTCAGCGGGCAGCCGAGGCCAGTGAGGAGCCAGGCCAGCGGCCCCCGACCATCTTCAGCAAGATCATCGACCGCACCATCCGGGCCGACATCCTCTACGAAGACGACAAGGTGATCCCCTGCGCCTCATTCAGGAAGGTCCTGTGCTGCCCTGCAGCCGGGCCTGCCCCCCCGCTGAGCTGGGGGCCACGCTGCTCCCTGCCCTGGGCACACCTTGCTGAGGCCTTGCCCGCTTGGCTCTCAGCATGGCAGGTGGGGCTGAGGGGAGGATGCCGTGACCTGGGGCTGGGAGATCAGCTCCCTCGGAGCCCTTGGGCCGGGAAGGCCAGGTCCTGGGGTGAGGCAGGGGCAGGCCCAGGTCTCTGCCATAGAATCATAGAATATCAAGGTTGGCAGGGACCCCAGGAGGTATCTAGTCCAACCCACTGCTCAAAGCAGGACCAATCCCCAACTAAATCATCCCAGCCAGGGCTTTGTCAAGCCGGGCCTTAAAAACCTCTAAGGAAGGTGTTGCGGATTGTGGGGGAGTTAGGGCCCTGCACCCCTCTTCCCGAGATTCACTGCGACTCTCAACCAGCCAGTAAAGCAGAAGGTTTATTTAAGGACAGGAACACAGTCTCAAGCAGAGCGTGTAGGTACGACCAGACCCCCTCAATTAGGTCCCTCTGGGAGGTTCAGGGAGCTTAGACCCCAGCTTGGGGTTCCCTGCGTTGCACCACCCAGCCCCAACCGAAAACTAACTCAAAACTCCTCCCGCTGCTCCTCTCCTTTGTTCAGTCTCCCGGGCAGAAGGTGTTAATTCTCCCCACCCCCGTTCCTGGCTCAGGTTACAGCTCAGGTAGCTTCCTTCAAGGGAAGTCCCACATCCCCACTGCAACCCCCCTGCAACATTCCCAGGTCAAATCTGCCCTGCTCCCTGCTCCCTCACAGAAGGAGACTCCACCACCTCCCTAGGTAACGCATTCCAGTGTTTCACCACCCTCCTAGTGAAATAGTGTTTCCTAATATCCAACCTGGACCTCCCCCACTGCAACTTGAGACCATTGCTCCTTGTTCTCTCATCAGGTACCACTGAGAACAGTCTAGATCCATCCTCTTTGGAACCCCCTTTCAGGGAGTTGAAAGCAGCTATCAAATCCCCCCTCATTCTTCTCTTCTGGAGACTAAACAATCCCAGTTCTCTCAGCCTCTCCTCATAAGTCATGTGCTCCAGACCCCTAATCATTTTTGTTGCCCTCCACTGGACTCTTTCCAATTTTTCAACAGCCTTCTTGTAGTGTGGGGCCCAAAACTGGACACAGTATTCCAGGTGTGGCCTCACCAATGTTGAATAGAGGGGAATGATCACATCCCTCCATCTGCTGGCAATGCCCCTACTTATACAGCCCAAAATGCCGTTAGCCTTCTTGGCAACAAGGGCACACTGCTGACTCATATCCAGCTTCTCGTCCACTGTGACCCCTAGGTCCTTTTCTGCAGAACTGCTACCTAGCCACTCGGTCCCTAGTCTGTAGCAGTGCATGGGATTCTTCCGTCCTAAGTGCAGGACTCTGCACTTGTCCTTGTTGAACCTCATCAGGTTTCTTTTGGCCCAATCCTCTAATTTGTCTCGGTCCCTCTGTATGCACAAGGGGCTCTGAGCCCTGCCCTGCTCCTGGGGCAGCACCTGCCAGCCCCTTCACAGCTCGGCTCCTGGCTAGGGCAGGGGGACTCCAGCTGGGCCCTCCCCTTTGCTGGGAACAGGCTGCCAGGGGTAGCGGAAGTCAGCCTGGCTGGGTTGGGTGATGGCTGAGGGGTGAGTGCCCAGAGCCCCCCGAACTCGCCCGTGTGCGCCCCCCCCCAGAGCTCCCTGGCCCAGCCCCCTTGCGTCCCTGCAGCCCTGGGTTTAGTTTCACAGTGCAGAGGGCAAACGCTCTGGCACTTGGCATGGACCCCAACCCAGTGGGGTGTGGAGCAGGGCTGGGGGTGATGTGACCCCTGGAGGCATTGTGGGGAGGGGGAGGGCTATGAGCTGCAGGGGGAGGGGACAGTGGGGGGCGGGGAGGGGCAGTGACCCTGCAGTCCCAGCCCTGGCCGAGCTGGTGCTTGCCCCCCAGTGGGCGGTGGGTGCCCTGGCAGCAGTGCTCACGGTGCTCTCCCCGCAGTGCCTCGCCTTCCGGGACGTGGCCCCACAGGCCCCCGTGCATTTCCTGGTGATCCCCAAGCACCCCATCACCAGGCTGAGCCGCGTGGCCGCGGGGGACGCAGAGGTGAGCAGAGCGACTGGACAGGACCCTTCCCCGAGGTGCCTCTGTCCCGGCTGGGGTGGGGCAGAGAGCGCAGCCCAGGGAACAGCGAGGGTCATGGGGAGCTGAGTGCTGGGCACAGGAAGGGGGCTGGACAGCCCCATGTGCTGTCTGGAGAGGGTGCTGGCACCAGAACCACGGGGCGGGGGCCGTTGGCTCCAGCCCTGGTATGGACTGGCTCTGACCTTGGGGTGCCCCCTGCCTGGCTGTCGGTGAGGCCCTGGGGTGCCCCGGGCTGGGTGTGAAGGTGGGTGCTCTGGGGGAGGTTCAGGGGTGCGGCGCTCTAGGTCCTCGGGGAGGGGTTCTGAGGGTGCTGCCCTGGGTGCCCATTTCCCCCCTCAACCTGCCCCTCTGCTCACGCCCAGCTCCTGGGGCACCTGCTGGTGGTGGCCAGTCAGACGGCGAAGGTGGAGGGGCTGGTGGATGGCTACCGAGTGGGTGAGTTGCTGGGACCCCCTGCACTGGGGAGCGCCCGGCTGCCTGCCCTGCCCTAGGGGTTTCCCTGGCGCTCGCCAGCATCGCCCGCTGCCAGCCAAGCTGTGACCCTGCCCCAGACGTGTGAGAGCCACTGGTGCCCCCCAGCACTTCCCTGCTTTGCTGCCCTGGAGCGTCATCTCCCCATCGCGCCCATGGGCTGGGGCCCTGCATGCGCCCTCCCCCCCCCCATGGCCTCAGCGCGTGTTGTACCCCCCACCACTGCCCTAGCACCCTGCTCTGGGTGGAGGGGGCCGGCCTGCCCACAGGGGGCTGGCCCCACCCCACTCACCCGGCCCATAGGGGGCCAGCCCTGTCCTGCCCTCTCACCATGCCACGCCTGTAGGGGACCGGACACCGCCCCACCCACCAGCCCCCATGCCACACCTGTAGGGGGATGGCCCTGCCCCACTCGCCCCAGACCACTTGCCCCACCCTGCCTGCAGGGTCCAGCCCCACCCTCGTGCCACCCCACTCGCCCTGCCCATGGGGCCAGCCCCGCCCCCTCGCCCCGCCTGGCACACTCACCCCGTTTCTCTGCCTTTCAGTGATCAACGACGGGAAGCGGGGGTCTCAGTCCGTCTACCACCTGCACTTGCACGTGCTGGGCGGGCGTCAGATGGGCTGGCCCCCAGGCTGAGCTGCAGCGACGGACGCAACGCCAGCCCCGCTGGGCAAACCAACTCCTCAATTAAAGCGCTGTGAGAGAGCCCGTGTGACTGCTCGCCCGTCTGTCCCGGTGCCCGTCCCCCGGCTGTCTGGGGCTCACACTGGGCAGGGGGGTCGGCCTCCCGCCCCACAGGAAGAGGCTGCGCTGGGGGAGGGGAGCACACGATGCCCAGGGCAGAGGAGTGGGGGGAGGGGAGGAGGTAGCGTGTGATGCCCAGGCTGGGGGGAAATGAGGGGATCATGTGATGCCCGGGGATGGGGCGTGTGATGCCCGGCGGGGAGTGAGGGGGGAGCATGTGATACCTAGGCCGGGGAGGAATGGGGGGGACTGTGTGATGCATGGGCTGTGGGGCTGCGGCTGCCTGTCCATCCTAGTCTGTCCAGGCTCTGGTCCTGCAGTGTCTGGGCGCCTCGCCAGGGCGGGAAGCCACATGAATCATAGAATATCAGGGTTGGAAGGGACCTCCCCCGCCCCGCCCAGTCCTTGCAGGGACTGGCGCAGGAACCCTAACCCGGACGGGCCCTCCTGAGTGCGGCACCCTCTGGAATCGTCACCTCGGCCCGGTGTCTCTGTTACCCCAGGGGCTCAGCCCTGCCGGTCTCAGCCAATGTGGGCTAGAACACGTGACAGCGAGTCGCTGGGCATGCGGCTACGGCATACGACACCCTAGCCAGAGTATCACGGCATCAGCCAATAGTGCCTCACTCTGCCATAGACCGGGGCTAGCCCCATGGTGCATTCCCCAGTCCAGGACCTGGGTTTAGACGCTGAGGAGGTGTGTGACCAGCTGGGCACATGTCAGTCTCTGTGGGGCTCTTCTCTCTAGTCAGGCAGCCTCACACTTCAGTGGGCGGTGCTAGTGATCTGTCCTCTTGTGCCCGGCTGCTGTCAGATGCCATGCTGTCCTCTTGGCACTTGTGCCTGCCAGTGCCTGGTGTGAATGGCTCATCAGCCTTCAGTACCCACATCTGGGTGAACTGTTGCTGTCTCTGGATTCAGTCTCTGGTGCGGGCAGCGTCTGGCACCATCCCATCGTGCTGTTCCCCTTCACTCCTGCTGCCCGGCGCACCGGACTCCCCATTCCTGTCCTCATTTGCATCCCTTGTTCCCCATGTGGTCTGTGCAAGGTGAGCTGTCACAGGGAGTGCAGGATAGCGGTGGAGAACTGTGACCCCTCCTCTTCCAGCCTCCGTAGGCTGCCCGACTGCCTGTCCTCACAGGGCGAGTCCAGACCCTAAATGACTTACATTGTCGACACTAACAGTCCTCCTGCAGCTATCCCATAATGCCCCATTCCCTGCGACAGTGACCGCTCTGGGTACAGTTTTGCACTCCACTACCCAAGGGTCAGAAACCAGAAACCCCCCTCCCCCCCAAATTTAAAACCTGTGTTTTTCATCTGTCTTTTCCTGGTTGCCTGCCTTGAGAGCACCCCCAGCAGCTCCCCCATGAGTGCACCTGACCACGCCGGCTCCACGCACGGATGCGCCTGCCTGGAGCAGACAGGAAGTGTTGCTCTCCAGGCCCTGTGGGGAGTAGAGGCTGAGCGAGCTCAGCCATTGACCAGTCATAGCGATGTGGGCGTCCAGGGGCACGTTGCACGGGGGCTGCAGGCAAAGGGGTCTGAGCGGGATCAGCGTGGAAGCAAAGGAGCGCAGGTGTCTAGGGGTGGCTGCCTCGTTCTTCCTCTGTGGCAGGACACGTGCCCACGCCGGTCTGCAGTCAGTTCAGCTGGCACCATTGCGGCAAGCAGGCGTGACGGGGGGTTCACGGCTCTGTGTCAGCAGCTCATCGGGCCCAACATACTCACTGCACCTAACACAGTGGGGTTCTGAGAGGCATGTCAGATCCCAGTATATGTGATGTGTGCGGGGTGGGTACAAAGGGTTATAGGCGTGTTTTTGGCAAGCCATGCACCAGCCCGGTCTGCCTGAGACAAAGGAATGTCTGAGCAGCCTGGCCGTCCGGCAGAGACAAGGGAGGTACATTTACATGTAAGGTAAGCCAAGCAGGGGAGAAGACAGCACGGCAGCTGCCCCAGCAGGAGAGAGGGATTTTGTCTGGTTTTACATAGCAAAGACAACGTTTTGGAGGGTTACTGGCCACCGCAGGGAGAGCGTTGTGGGGAGATTGGGGGTTAGGAGGTGGTAGTGTCCCTGCAAACAGTAACTGGGTGCTGGAAGTTGGGGTGACCTGCAGGCTTGTGTGTGGCTGTTGGGGGCCAGCTGTGAGCACAGCAGCGTAGCACTGAAGGCCCTAGAGCGGCAGGGCAGGCAGTGACAGCCCCTCCCTGGCCTGGATTGAGCCCCAAACGTCACAACAGCCGGGGGCATACGGGGCCCAGGCAGCTTCGGGACGCCAGCTGGAGCTGTGCCTTTGTGCCCCTCAGGCTGTGGACAATAGCGCCCGTGTGTAGTGCCATTGCCGTTTGCGGGGTGCGCTCTGGGGCGAGACGGGCTGGTACAAAACAGGGCTGTGTGTGCCGTCTGTTCCCCCAGTGCTGCCAATCTCTGCGCTTTGCTCTGTGCGTTGCTGGGGGTCACAGCGGTGGGGCAGGAGACAATGACCCTGCACGCTCACATGACAACGGCCCCCGCAGTGGATTTTCCAGCTCACCGATGAGCTGGGAGCTAGCCGGGGTCGCAGGCTCCCATGGGGCAATCCCCGCTGCATTGCCAATGCAGCTCGTTCTGCTGTCCCTGGGCTGGGGTGAGCGCGGCACACAGCTCCGGGACTGGGGCCTTTCACAGCCACCGCTCCTCATCCCACGCCTGCACTGCGATGTGATCCCAACAGTCAGTGCCTGTTTCTTGGGCTACACCCTCTGCAGCTGCTCTGGGAACACCACCAAGCTCCAATTGTTTTTGCTGTCTCTGTCATCAAACGGCCCTCGAAGAAATCCAGGAGAGTCGTGCGGCCTGTGCTTGCAACGTTCCCGGGAAAAGTGCAGAGCTCTGCAGGCTCCATGCTTCTGTCGCAGCTGGCAGGGACTGAAAAGCACCCCGTGGGATTTTTTAAAAACGATGGGAAATAGATTGCATTATGGGATGGAGAAAGTTGCATGCTGGGAACTTGAGCGTAGCTCCCAGAGAGCCTTAGGTGAGTCATTACTGTCCCATTGCACTGGGTGGTGGCAAGTGGCACCCTGCAATGGCTGCCCATGGTGCACCGCACGTCACACTGACACAGACACTCCTGGTGAGTTCGCAGGGTGCTGGCATGGGAACGCCGGAGCCATCTACAAATGTAGGCAGCTGTGCGCCGACGTATCTTGCATTGACCACAGTATGTCGTGTAGACGTGGCCGCTGAAAGGTTCCAGGCAAGTGTTCGGTCACCGGGCAAGAGGGCAGCTCTGGGACTTTCGGCCCATAACGATTCATTCCACGAGCAGCAGATTTGAGAACATTTTGATTCCATCTCATCGGCTTGTTTCACCTGCTGTTTCCATCTCTCAGTGGAACCTTTGAGGTCTCCATTGCAGAGTCAGAATTCATAGGCAGGTCAAATGCGATACCAGTGGGCAAGGAAGGGTGAGAACCTCGTAGCCTCCTTCTGTGTCCAGTTATAGGCATAGACCTTATGGCGAGTTTCTTCTGGCCAGGTTCTCAGTAGAGTTCAGCTCGGCGGGCCTGGGGGCGGCGTGGGGCTGTGCTGGAGGTTTCAATGTGATCGTAGAGCCGCAACCTTCTGCATAAATTCTATTCAAACTCTGCCTCTTGGTCATGATGGAGCGTATGGGGGAAGCCAACATCACTGAAGCTCTTGTCTGCCACGTCTTGTCTGACTTGGAGAAACCTAGTGACGCGATACCCTGACTAACGTACCCAGACCCTCCCTTGTGTCTGTTCTGTGAGTGGAGCTCTGGGAACTGCCGAGGTTTCTTTTGCTTGACACATGTACAGACTCCACTGATATAATGACCGATGGCCCTTTTCATCTGTGGCCAATAAAACCACCCTCTTGTGCGACTGATTCCCCGCTGGGCCCCTGATCTCCCCCCCCTCCCCACACGCGCACACACACACACACACACCTCTGTCTTTTCTATTGGTCGGGTAAGACCAGTTGATGTTGTAACTTGGGTTTCCTATGAGGTTTTCCATCTATATCCAGAGGCAACTGTGACCTTGCATGCGCCGGGGCCGAGAACTCCCCGAATGTCTTCTCATGGGCCAGGCTTCAGGGTGCAGTTAATGCCCTTGTCTGCATTTCCTGCTGCCGAGGGCTGGCAGCAGTAGCCGCTACCAGGATACAGTCCCCACGAACACTGCACCACCGCTGCAGGGCTCACGGGGGCCTCTAACTGCGAGGGGTACGAGGGGGTCCCTGGGGCGCGGATCCCATCCCGGGGGGTTCTGACGCCCCCCTGGCAGGGCGGGGCACTGGGTGGACTCTGGCTCTGATCCCCTCTGGCTGTTCCCATGATCCGGGGGGACACCATGGGGACAAGTTGCTGTGCCAGGGAGCTGTGGGTGAGGGGCAGAGGCTGAGGCCTGGAGTCCCAGGCTCTCAGGAGGGGAACGCCCGCCAGGGTGAATGCCTCCTTCCTCCCCTACCATGGGGTGAGCCGGGCCACAGACCTGCACAGAGGCAGGGCCGGCTCCAGGCACCAGCCCTCCAAGCATGTGCTTGGGGCGGCACCTGGAGGGGGGTGGCGCTCACCCGGGGAGAGCGGGGCCGCAGCCGGGCTCCCCCCCCTCCCCGGCACTCTGGCTGACCGGGGAGAGTGGGGTCGTGGCTGGGTTCTCCTCCCTCCTCCCAGCGCTCCGGCCGGCCGGGGAGAGCGGGGCCGCAGCCGGGCTCGCCGCCCTCGCCTGGGGCGGCAAAAAAGCCAGAGCCGGCCCTGCACAGAGGGCTGGGAGCAGCTTTCCACCCACTGCAAAGAACCCAGATCCGCTCCTCAACAGCTGCAGCTGCCCCCGCACCCTGGGCCGGGGCCGGTGGGGGCTGCGACGCCAGGCCGGGTTGGGGAGGGAAGCGCACGATGCCCGGGAGGGGAGGGGAGGGGGTAATACCCAGCCCAGGTGGCGGCTGCTATTACCACGGGTGACGCCATCACCGGCTCGTTTTGTCCCTGCCCTGTGCCGGCAGGGCGCTGGCAGGAAAACCAAACCGGTGATGTGTGCGAGCTGTGAGCTGAGGCCTATAACTGCCCCTGGCCCCGAGCCCCGAGCAGAGGACTCCGAGCGAGAGGTAAGTTCAGTGCAACATGGTATTGCCTCAGGCCGACCTGCAGTGTCCTGTTCTTCGCACCCGGCTGCCCCAGCCCTGGGCTCCTCTGTCCTGCCCCCTAGCCCGTGGCTGCCCCAGCCCTGCCAGTGCCCCTCTGTCCTGCCCCCCAGCCCTAGCCGCCCCAACCCTGCCAGTGCCCCTCTGTCCTGCCCCCCAGCCCTAGCCGCCCCAGCCCTGCCAGTGCCCCTCTGTCCTGCCCCCCAGGCCCTAGCCACCCCAGCCCTGCCAGTGCCCTTCTGTCCTGCCCCCCAGCCCCCAGCTGCCCCAGCCCTGCCAGTGCCCCTCTGTCCTGCCCCCCAGCTCCTAGCCACCCCAGCCCTGCCAGTGCCCCTCTGTCCTGCCCCCCAGCTCCTAGCCACCCCAGCCCTGCCAGTGCCCCTCTGTCCTGCCCCCTAACCCCCGGCTGCCCCAGCCCTGCCAGTGCCCCTCTGTCCTGCCCCCCGGCAGTCTCCCCGAGCCAGTAGTTCACCCGCCGCCCCTACCTGATAGCTTTCTTTGACAGGGTAACAAGCCCTGTGGAGGGGGCGGAAGTGGCAGACGTGTGTGTGACGTTGCACCCCATAAGGCTTTATGGGAATATGCTTATGAATGTATCTATGACATAACTGGAATATGTTTTATGCTACATGTGCCATGTAACATACCTCTGTAAAGGTTATGATCTACTGAATCTATTCATCCCATTTGTATGCCGGGGCAGTGAAATGCTGGGGCCGGCTGGCGGGGTGGTAAGAGGTGAGGCGGGGTGGGGCCTTGGGGGAAGGGATGGAGTGGGGGCGGGGCCTGAGGTGGAGCGTGGGTCAGAAAGGGACCCCGGGGAAACCAGAAAGTCAGCGCCTCTGCCTGTCAGGGATGGTCTAGATCAGGGGTCTCAAACACGTGACCCTCCCCCACTGCCCCCCCACCCCCCAGCGTGCCGCGTCCCCACTCCTCTGCCCACCTCCAGGCGCTGCCCGCTGTTGGCGGTGCTTAGCGGTTTCCAGGAGGGAGGGGGAGGAGGCGGGGCAGGGGTGGGGATTTGGGGAAGGGGTTGGAATGGGGGTGGGGAGGGGGCAGAGTTGGGGTGAGGACTTCAGGGAAGGGGTTGGAATGGGGGCGGGGCAGGGGTGTGAAGAGGCGGGAGCAGGGGCTGGGCCTCATGGAAGGGGTGGAGTGGGGGCGGGGCTGGGGGCAGCGTGGGGGTGTGTGTCAGTGATGCGGCCCTCGGGCCAATGTACTAGTCCTCATGTGGCCCTCGCGGTCATTTGAGTTTGAGATCCCTGGTCTAGATAATACTTAGTCCCGCCCTGAGGCGGGGGACTGGACGAGAGACCCCTCGAGGTCTCTTCTACTCCTATGTTTCTATGTTAAACAACCCTGGACCCAGAACAGATCCCTGTGGAATCCTACTTGAGACCTCCTGACATCATTCCATTAATAGCTAATCTTTGTGGTTGTTTAACCAATTATGTATCTACTTAGTAGTAGTTCTGTCGAGCCCGCATTTCTCCAGCTTAGCTATCAGAATGTCACCTGGGACGGTGTCAGAAGACTTGCTGAAGTGCAGGTATACTATGTCCACTGCATTCCCCCAGCCACCAAACCAGTTACCCTGTCAAACAAAGAAATCAAGCTGGTTTGGCATGATGTGTTCTAGGTAAATCCATACTGGCTGCTAGTGATCACCCTCCGTCCTCCCGGTGTTTGCAAATTGAATGTTCTATGCATGGCTCTAGTCGCTTCTCAGGTATCGAGGTCAGGCTGACTGGTCGATTGTTCCCAGCTCCTCCTGTTCCCCTTCTTTTAAAGAT